>NC_079393.1:88970-298970 GCF_029220125.1 Pseudoliparis swirei | reverse complement strand
GTGTGTGTGTGTCTCTGTGTGTGTGTCTCTGTGTGTGTGTCTCTGTGTGTGTGTGTGTGTGTGTGTGTGTCCTCAGCTCTGGGCTACTCGGTGCCCTCGGTACCAAATGGAGTGACCAGGATCCCGTCTGTGGGCGAGGCCCCGTCTCACCCCTCCACACGGCACCCGTCTGTGGCCAGCACCCGTCTGCCCTCCGTGGGAGAAGAGTCCACTCACCCTCTGCTGGTGGCTGATGAGGTGACACGCTCATGATCTCCTGATGATGTCATGATCTCCTGATGATGTCATGATATGATGATGTCATGATCTCCTGATGATGTCATGATCTCCTGATGATGTCATGATCTGATGATGTCATGATCTCCTGATGATGTCATGATGTCCCTCCCCTCAGGTCCACACCTATGTGAACACCGTGGGGCTCCTGGAGGACCGGCCCAGCCCTCTGACGGTCCCCAGCCCTCTGGAGAGCCCCGCCTCCCCGCGGTCCCCTTGTCCCCCGACCCCCCCCCCTCCCCCGAGGGTCCGCGCCGAGCCGTCGGCCCCGCCCCCCCAGCCGGAGCCCCAGGTTCTGCTGGAGCCTCAGGGGGTGCGCTTTGTGCTGGGCCCCACCCCCGTCCAGAGGCAGCTGATGGAGAAGGAGAAGAGGCAGCAGGAGGCGGAGCCTCGAGACACTAACGGCCACCTGGAGGCGGAGCCTCCGCTCGCCAACGGCCCCTCCAATCCCTCTACGGCTCCTCGGCGTCACCGGCCGCCCCCCCTCACCCCCGACCTGCAGAATGTCAACAACTCGGCCCAGCGGCGCACGGCGCTGCTGGACTACGAGAACCTGCCGGCGCTGCCGCCGGTGTGGGAGGCGAGGAAGCCCGGCTCGGAGGAGGAGGAGCCCGGCCTGAAGACGCCGGCGCTCAACGGCTTCAGCCAGCCGCCCCCCCACTCCTACTCCCACCCGCTGTCCCCCGGCCACGAGGCCTCGCACAACTACGTCAACACCGAGAACGTGACGGCGCCGCTCAGCGCCCACCGGCCCGACACGGCCCGGCGCCGTGCCGACGGACCCACCGTCTTCAACTTTGACTTTCGCCGGCCGGCGCCGCCGGGCCACGCGGACCCGCCCAAAACCCTCAACTACATCGAGGTGGAGATGGACCACGGGAACAGGGGCGCCTCGGACGGCAGCAACCCCCACACGCCGCGCACGCCCGGCTCCCCGCCGCCGCCCACCACGCCCACGCGCCGCACCGAGCTCTACGCCCTCATCGACATCGAGCGCACCGCCGCCATGTCCAACCTGCAGAGGGCGCGGCCGCGAGACGACGGCACGTCGCGTAAGACGCGGCACAACAGCACGGAGCTGCCCACCAAGAGCACGGCCTGACGCCCAATGAGGCCTGGCGCCCAATGAGGCCTGGCGCCCAATGAGGCGCCCAGCGGTGATGTCACACCTGATGTCACGAGACTGCTTCCTTATATGGTACAAATCAGTATTACTGAACAAAGCATTCCATTTAGCCTTTTCTATGATCTCGACATGCTGCTGTCGCCGGTACTCCTGATGTTCTGTACGGTCGGTTCCGGCTCAATAAATGTTCTGTTTGGTTTGTACTTCCTGCTCGTCGTTCTTGTTCAGTTCTTCTCTCGTGGTTTGAACTCTCGCTGTCGTTTCTGTCGGTTCATCCGAGGGGCCTCGGCCCCGTTGCGGTGGCGCCTCCGGCCGGGGTCATTAGCCTTCACCTGTGCATCTCACCTGTGAGGCTAGATGACGGGACCGCTTGGATCCTGGATCAGTACCTTCTTTAAGTCCTGCTGTTCGGTCTGGTCCTGTCCGGAGAGACGCGTTGACAGGGATTAGATTCTTGTCCACCGGGATCAGCTGTTCTGGTCCTGATGGCCGCTGACAACGGGGATCAAGACCCAGGAGTCTTTAGTTGGAGTCAGCTGCTCTCTCCTCTGCCTTGTCCTTCAGACACACGTCCAGACCGTCTGATCCAGACCTCCTGGATCAGACTATCTGGTCCAGACCTCCTGGTTCAGACCCTCAGGTCCAGACCATCTGACCCTAACCCTAACCTCCTGGATCTTTGAGTTTACCCTGACCCTCCTTTACTGATCCAGCTTCTATCACTTCGGGTCCTCCTCTCTTTTTTCAAGTCCAGACTGTCAATTTTTCAGTTGTTTTCCCTCAAACATCAGAGACATGACCCCCGGCCCCCAGTCCGTTGGACATCTGAAGGTCTTTTACCCAGACTTCAGTGAATAATTCAGGAGACGATTTGAAATGCAAGAACTTTATTTCATCACAAAGAAGGAAGAACATGAGGGTAAAAAAGACTTAAAAGACTAAACACAAACAGCTGATTCTATTTACATCAGGTGTCAGCCTCTGATTGGTCGTCCTCATCGAGAGACCAGCCTCCGGTTGGTCGTCTGCTCCACCAGTTTGTGGTAATCCTCCAGTTTGTCTCGAACTTGAAGATAAATCTGAAAATAGATCACAACCGCCGAGTCAACGGAGCGCCGAGTCAACGGGAAGCGGCGAGTCAACGGGAAGCGGCCAGGAAGCGGCGGTGACTCACGCTGCTGTTGCTCTGCGCCTCGCTCAGCGTCTGCAGCAGCTGGTCGATGGACGTGTACGGCAGCCAGGAGGAGGACGACGTCGCAGACAGAGGCCTCTGAAAGGGTCAGATCCATGAGAACACACACACACACACACACACACACACACACACACACACACACACACACACACACACACACACACACACACACACACACACACACACACACACACACACACACACACACACACACACACACACACACACACCTACCTCTAGTCCAAAGTACTGGGGGCCTCTCCCCAGCAGCGCGTCCACGTACTCCACCACCAGCTCAGCTGCAGCATCCAGGAGGTCAAAGTTCAGGTAGAGACGCAGCAGAGAGGCAGCGTCCACTTCCTGTAAGAATCACAGCTGCATCATGGGAAAATAACCAGACACAGCGTCCACTTCCTGTAAGAATCACAGCTGCATCATGGGAAAATAACCAGACACAGCGTCCACTTCCTGTAAGAATCACAGCTGCATCATGGGAAAATAACCAGAGACAGCATCCACTTCCTGTAAGAATCACAGCTGCATCATGGGAAAATAACCAGAGACAGCGTCCACTTCCTGTAAGAATCACAGCTGCATCATGGGAAAGTGGCTGATTGTCAAGCCTCTTCCCTATTGGCTGAACTGACCTTGTAGGACTTGACCAGCCAATCGGGCAGGGGCACGCCGTGTGACAGCAGCTTGTTGATGACCCAGCGGTGGTGCTGTCCATTAGTGGACGGATACCTGTCCAGGTAAGAGGCCAGCAGCTGCCACGCCTCGTCCGTAGCGCTGACCACAGAAGAAGAAACAAACCCCGTTGAAGCAGACGAATTGCGCCGTGAGGTTCTCCAGAGGAGGACGGACCTGGACTCTTTGGTGTTGACCACAGACGACCGCTGGTTAGCAGCCAACCAGCTCCAGGCCTCGTTCTGAGACTCCTCCCCCCCAAACTGAAGTTTGATGCACCTGAAGACAAGACGTATGTTCTTTAGGTTTCCACACACACACATGATGTATATCAGGGCTATTCAACTTCAGTAGCAAGTGGGCCGAATAAGAAAATCACGGGGGGTGTGAGGGCCGCACAGAATATTGATCAAATAATGGCTCAAAATGAAAAACAGTAATGTATATTTCCACAGGTAAACAGTCACACACGAAAATGCGTCGGTATTGTGTGGCAAAAGTGTTGCGAACAAGCATCACTATAAACATGTTTCAAAGTGTAAATATCCGCTCAAGGTAACCAGTTGTTTCAGATCCCTTCAACCAAACTGTTCCCATGAAAACATAAGAAATGTGACTTAATGGATCAATATATAAATTACTTGGAATGACACTAATATCTGGTGGCGCAGCGCACAGACTGCATGTCTTTGAGTGCAGACTCCTTTTGCGTGAAAGGGATCGAAACCAGGTCGGGCGATCTTTTTATTTTTATTTTTTATTAAATGTATTTCTTCCTCCGTGGCTGTGATGCTCTGCTCACTTATACAATCGGAATCGCCGACATGGATATGAACGGAGGCTTGAAGACCTCCAGCAATATGTTTGTGAATGTGTGACGAATCTGGTGAGCGAGACGGAGCCCCGCTGCAGATGTGAAGAGAACAGAACGCACGCGCAGGGAAACCAGTAGGTTTGAAAACCAGGAGGGGTGTAACACCGGCAACCAACACGGTGCGTAACATAAAGATGTAACCATACAGGTTTGGTTGAGGCAACAGTGAAACTCAATGGCTCTGGGTTAGATGTCTCAATGTATAAAAGAGGCGTGTCCGTCAGTTTTATTTTTTCTTACCAAGCTATACTGATTTGCAGGCAGTCTTGCGGGCCAGAGTTAAACTCAAACGGGCCGTATCCGGCCCGCGGGCCGCTCGTTGAATAGGCCTGATATATATGTACATATACACATGATATATATTTACATATATATATATATACACATACACATGATATATATGTACATATACACATATATATATACATACACATGATATATATGTACATATACACATATATATATACATACACACAGGCACGTGCACAGACATTTTGGGGGGCAGGTGCTCAAACCAAAAAAAAGGGCACCCATCGCCAAAATGATTTTTCCAAGTTAAGGAGTTGGTTGCTAACAACACTTGAAACACATTGTGTCGTGAGAAGACATGAGAGTTGAACAAAATGACATGTTTTCTATTAACAATTACAATTTATTTTCATTTACAAAATAATTGGAGCCAAACATGCCATATAATAAACAACGTACGAACCTCGACCGTTCGGTCATGCCGGGAAATATCAAACTTCTGTAAAAACGTTATAAGGCCTCAATCTGATATTTCCCAGCATGACATCACTCTTGGTTAGTAAGAAGCTATTACAAGTGTTGTTTTTTCTTGCGTTTACTCTTTTCACCCTCTGCAATTACTCACACAAGATTGATCTTTGTAAAACTGGAACAGACAAAACAAAGAGAAACATACCGCATAAAACAATGTGGCACATGGATAGCATGACACCGAGAGCTATTGTTAGCATAGTTTAGCTGCTCTGTTCTAGCTGTGAATTATTGTGACATTTATAAAATGAATTAATAAATTCAACATCCTATCGAAATTGTCTTAATGGTATTTATAAAACAGATCTCTCTCTCTCTCTCAAACATGACGTCAGTAAACAGCTGGACTAGGCTTTGAAATCACGGATTTCGGGAATTTGTGTTTGTTTATTTTTTTTAGGAAACGTCGGACCAGTTGTGACGTAATATTTTCAGTTGTGGTTGATTATCACCAAACAACGTGAGGGGACAAACACCGTCATGACTCATGACCTGTGTGTCTGGTGCTGCGGGTCAGAGGAGAAGGAGGTGCAGCCGTTTGGTGGCGCGAGGAGCACTGCGCGGAGGAGGAGGTGGAGGAGGAGGAGGGGCGCTGGCGGGGAGGGCTCGTGAGCGCATGGAGCATGTCGGGGCGAAATTCTCACAATAACTCCAATAAATGCCCCGACAGATATCCAAACACATTTGGGGGGACTTGATGACAGAGACTATTTTTTATTCTTAAATACTTATTAATGAAGAAAAAAAGTGGCTCCAGCAAAAAGGGCACTTTTGTCGTCCAGGGCAAAAGGGGAGGAGCTTGAGCACCATGCCTGCATACACATGATATATGTACATACATGATATATATGTACATATACACATGATATATATGTACATATACACATGATATATATATACACACATGATATATATGTACATATACACATGATATATATATACACACACACGATATATATGTACATATACACATGATATATATATACACACACACATGATATATATGTACATATACACATGATATATATATACACACACACGATATATATGTACATATACACATGATATATATGTACATATACACATGACATGATATATATGTACATATACACATGATATATATGTACATATACACATGATATATATGTACATATACACATGATATATATGTACATATACACATGATATATATGTACATATACACTGTGATGTCATCAGAGGAAGAGTGCTTAATGGGAGGTACATTCCCTCCCGGTGGTTGCAGCAGGGACTACAACCAGCCGGGGTGAAAGACTACAATTCCCACTCAGCAGTGCAGGCGGAAGAAGGCAGCCGCCCAGCTGAAAAGGATGAAGCTGATGAGCCGGCGGGGAACTGAAGAGAGTCCGGGACATTATGTGTGTTGTGTCCACCGACGGGTGGTGGAGTTAAGTTTTGCCTTTTGTTTGATTTCGAAGAACCAAATTACAAAGACTTGGATTTAACGAAACCTTCGCCTGGCGTCTTGATTTGCGCACCCACGCCTCACCTCACGATCCCGTCCTCTAAAGACATCACAACACATATATATATACACATATATATACATATACACATATTCACATATATATATATATATACACACTACCGTTCAAAAGTTTGGGATCACCCAGACAATTTCGTGTTTTCCATGAAAACTCAAACTTTTATTTATCAAATGAGTTGCAAAATGTATAGAAAATATAGTCAAGACATTGACAAGGTTAGAAATAATGATTTGTATTTGAAGTATTAATTGTTTTCTTCAAACTTTGCTTTCGTCAAAGAATGCTCCTTTTGCAGCAATTCCAGCATTGCAGACCTTTGTCATTCTAGCTGTTAATTTGTTGAGGTAATCTGTTGAAATGTCACCCCACGCTTCCTGAAGCACCTCCACCAGTTGGATTGGCTTGATGGGCACTTCTTGAGGACCATACGGTCAAGCTGCTCCCACAACAGCTCAATGGTTGAGATCTGGTGACTGGCCACTCCATTACAGACAGCAAGCTGCCTGCTACTTCCCTCAAGAGTTCTTCACAATGTGGAGGTGTGCTTTGGGTCATTGTCCTGTTGGAGGAGGACATTGGCTCCAATCAAGCGCTGCCCACAGGGTATGGCATGGCGTTGCAAAATGGAGTGACAGCCTTCCTTATTTAAAATCCCTTTGACCTGGTACAAATCTCCCACTTTCCCAGCACCAAAGCAGCCCCAGACCATCACATGACCTCCACCATGCTTGACAGATGGTGTCAGGCACTCTTCCAGCATCTTTTCACCTGTTCTGCCTCACAAATGTTCTTCTGTGTGATCCAAACACCTCAAACTTGGATTCATCTGTCCAGAACACCTTTTTCCAATCTTCCTCTGTCCAATGCCTGTGTTCTTTGCCCATACCAATCTTTTCTTTTCATTGGCCAGTCTCAGATATGGCTTTTCTTTGCCACTCTGCCTAGAAGGCCAGCATCCCGAGTCGCCTTCACTGTCGACGCTGACACTGGCGCTTATGGGTACCATTTAAAGAAGCTGCCAGTTGAGGACCTGTGAGGCGTCTATTTCTCAAACTAGAGACTCTAATGTACTTGTCTTCTTGCTGAGTTGGCCTCCCACTTCTCTTTCTGCTCTGGTTAGAGCCCGTTTGTGCTGTTCTCTGAAGGGAGTAGTACACACCGCTGGAGGACATTTTCAGTTTCTTTGCAATTTCTCGCATGGAATAGCCTTCATTTCTAAGAACAAGAATAGACTGGCGAGTTTCACAGGAAACTTCTTTTTTTCTGGCCATTTTGAGAGTCTTATCGAACCCACAAATGTGATGCTCCAGATAATCAACTAGCTCAAAGGAAGGCCAGTTTTATAGTTTCTCTCATCAGAAAAACAGTTTTCAGCTGTGCTAACATAATTGCACAAGGGTTTTCTAATAATCCATTAGTCTTCTAACGCGATGAACAAACACAATGTACCATTAGAACACTGGAGTGATGATGAAATGGGCCTCTATACACCTCTGGAGATATTTCATTAGAAACCAGACGTTTCCACCTAGAATAGTCATTTTCCACATTAACAATGTAGAGAGGGTATTTATGATTGATTTAATGTTATCTTCATTGAAAAAACAGTGCTTTTCTTTAAAAAATAAGGACATTCCTAAGTGATCCCAAACTTTTGAACGGTAGTGTATTAGGGCTGTCAATCGATTTAAAAAAATTAACTAATTAATCGCACATTTTGAAATTCATTAATCGCGATTAATTGATTGATTAATTGATTTTTTTCTTTTCTTTTTAAAGACAAAACTTCACACAGAGCTGTGTTTTCAAAGAGGCTCCTACCTATAAAGTGCCAGCGAGGTATTTAATATTGTGGATGATAAATTGTTTCTTCAGTGAAACATCCAGATCAGTAAAAAAGAAGAAGTATATTGAGACCCCATTGGTCCTGTCATCTTTACCACTGAACAGCAGAACCAGTGGCCTTGGGAACTGACTGACATTCACATATGTCCTGTTCACCCTCTGGAGGCTGGGGGCATGTCTCCATTCTACAAAAACATGTACATTTACCTTTTAAAGGCGTTTGCATATGACACATACCCACGTGTTCTACATCAAACATTCCAGAACAATCTCAGCTCTGTAATGAGGCTCATTGTCCTGGCGCCGTGTTCTCTGCTCTCTGACTGACAGGCTGCTAATGAGCCTCACCTGTGAGGTGGGAGGTCAGGGCTCCAGACTAACTTTTTTTACTAGGAGCACAGTGGCCCCTAACTTAAAATTTTAGGGGCGCAAGCAGAAAATTTAGGGGCGCACACAGGGTTTTTCCTGGGTCAAAATGGGTCTTCGGTGCTCCCCAAAAAAAATGTTTGCGCGCTGTGCGCGCACTGTCTATTCGTGCAGGTCGAGCTATTGAGTGAGTGATCAGCAGCTGGACGCTCTGTCCATTCACGCACCTCACAGTTGTGTATTGATCAGACAAGAAGACACGCTTATCAACTCCAGTGTTTCCCCTACCATTATAACAGGGTGAAATCTCCACCCGCCACTCTGTAATGCGTGACAGAGCGATGCGCGCGCCGACATCGAAGTTCTGCCGTGATGCACGCACACGGGTGAGCACACTCTCACCACCCCCCCCCCCACCCATTGATTGAATGCATTCATAGAAAGCAGTTTCTTTTAGGAAACGGAATCAAAAATAAATATTACTATGCAGCACGTTCTCTTTTCAATACCATCTAGGGTTTGATGATGTTATGATTAGAGATGCACCGATCAGGTTTTTGGTGCCGATCACCGATCACTGAAATCAGTATCTGCCGATCACCGATAATACCGATCACCGAGTCGATTGAAGCATTCTATTTATTGTGTAGCATTATTGCCTAGGACTATGAGGAAATACATATATAAAGCAACTCAAACATTAAAGAAATTACAGATTTCTTTAAACAGTTAGGACTTTTACTTTGAAAAATGTCCTAATTGATACATTAAAATTGGTTGATTGTTATTGTAGGGGATTTCAGATATGTATGGAACACATCTGCATCATTCATTTCCTGGAACTCTTGGGGAAATCTATAGACAGGACTTTGTTTAACATACAAAAGTCTGACTAATTTTTATAAACTCTTCCTTGGTCCAGTAAAAATGTTTGAATGTTAGCATAATTTAAGCTAAATCTCAGAAATGATCTATAAAGATACATCAGTTCATTGTTTACTTTTATATGTTCGTGTATGATTTGTCGACATCTTATTTTGATAAACGGATGTTGTTTCACGTGGTTCTTTCCGCTAACTTTGCAAAACCGGATATTGTCACTTAAATCCTTCCGCTAACTTTATCAAAATCCTCGCGCGCTCCCGATCGAATGCGTTTACCGTGAGCGACAGTGTATAGGGGCAGACATGTGAGAGTCGGCTGAGTTGACCCAGAGATTCAACTCGGGGGACGAGGACGCCGCTCGGTGGTGAGGATCCCCTCTGACCTCTGCAGTCTGTCGGCTCTCCGCTGCGGTGCGCCTCTTTTCACACATTAGCCCCCCCCCCCCACACACACACAGGCCAGCCTTCTTCTTCGGTTTTCGTCTCCTTTCTTCTTCTTCTGGAGTTAATGTCGGTTAGCAAACCAGTCATTCAGGCATTACCGCTAACTATAGTGGGCTGAAGTGTAGAACAAGTTTGTCAGCAACAAAAATATTTCATAACAAAAAAAAGAAATCTGCTAATTTACTGGTCGCGCATGCGCAAGTTGATGAAAAATTTACTCGCACTGTGTCTAATTTTAGGCGCAAAATGCGACCATTTGGTCGCAGTCTGGAGCCCTGGAGGTCCTTTGTGATTTACTGAGTGTTCATTGGTTGTTTTTTTCGCTAAATGTTGACAGACAAACGGATTGACCAATCACGGTGAAGGTTTCGTGTGACGAGTTCTTTCCGCGCTCCCCGACACGTCGCCCCTCCGTTCCTCTGTGTATCAGAGGGGGAGACGGGAGGAAGGAGGAGCAGGAGGAAACCCGACTGATTCATCCACGAGTTAAACTGATTTCTGCTCCTTATTTTCGCGGAGAAATAATTGTTTTAAAAACGGAAACAGTGTTAAACCGTACTGCCGCGGCTTGACACTCGGTTTGAGTGTAACAACTTCAACGAACACCGGAAGTAAACAAAGTTGCGTTAATTGCGTTAAAATATTTTAGTGCGTTAACGCGGCCAAATTAATCGCATAGATTAACGCGTTAACGCTGACAGCCCTAATATATATATATACGTATATATACATACACATATATATGTATATATATATTAGGGATGCACCGATCTGATCGGCCGATATTCCCATTATCGGTTTTGATCGGCGTTCTCAAAACGGCCGATCAGATGACGTAACATCTGTGAGAACAACTATCAGAGACGTTTCAATGGCGGCGCATCGCAACGGAGAAAATGCCGCGAGGCCGCAGAGTGAGAGGTCAGAGGCAGAGGATCCTCACCACCGGCGGCGCCCCCGTCCCCGAGTTGAATCTCTGGGTCGACTCAGCCGACTCTCACATGTCTGAGGCTCTGAGCCCCTAGAGACTGATGCTCACGCTAAACACATTCCATCGGGAGCAAAGAGGGTTTTGATAACGTTAGCGGAAAGAACCACGTGAAACAACATCCGCTTTTCAAAATAAGATGTCGACAAATCATACACTAGCATATAAAAGTAAACAATGAACTGATTTTGTATCTTTAGAGATCGTTTCTGAGATTTAGCTTAAATTATGCTAACATTAAAACATTTTTACTGCACCAAGGAAGAGTTTATAAAAATAAGTCAGACTTTTGTATGTTAAACAAAGTCCTGTAAATAGATTTCCCCAAGAGTTCCAGGAAATGAATGATGCAGATGTGTTCCATACATATCTGAAATCCCCTACAATAGCAATCAAACAATTTTAATGTATCAATTATATATACACATGTGTATATATATGTGCATATATATGTGTGTATATGTAGGGGACTCTGTTGGGAGCACATAATTCACAAGACTAGTAGGGTGGTGTGCAGGATACGTGACCAGGTCCCTTTAAGAGCTGGGAGCGTAACCAGGGCAACGGGGTGGCGTCGAGGGGTTAAAGGTCACGAGGTGTCAGTGTCACGGGTGAAATGTTTTGTGTGAGGAAATAAACGGCCACAGAGGTGTGCAGCCAAATATAGTAACTTTGTCCATAGCGTTCATTCCCGCGCTCCTACATATATATATATATACACACACACATATATATACACACACACAGACATATACAGACTAATGAGACTGAATGTAGATCAGGAGGGCGTAGTAATCATAAAGGACAGGATGAAGTCATGAAGGTCAAACTCACTTGAAGGTCAGACCCTCGAAGACTGACGTCAGGTTCAGGCTGAAGGTCAGACAGACGGACAGGGCCGAGTCAAACAGGCCGGATTGGACCAGCAGGGCCACCATCTCCACCGCAGAGGCACTTCCTGAGGGAGCACACGCCAAGGAGGTCAAAGGTGGAGACGCTGTTAAAGGTGTAGATGTTGTTAAAGGTGTAGACGTTGTTAAAGGTGTAGATGTTGTTAAAGGTGTAGACGTTGTTAAAGGTGTAGACGTTGTTAAAGGTGTAAATGTTGTTAAAGGTGTAGACGTTGTTAAAGGTGTAAATGTTGTTAAAGGTGTAGACGTTGTTAAAGGTGTAGACGTTGTTAAAGGTGTAGACGTTGTTAAAGGTGTAAATGTTGTTAAAGGTGTAGACGTTGTTAAAGGTGTAGACGTTGTTAAAGGTGTAGATGTTGTTAAAGGTGTAGACGTTGTTAAAGGTGTAGACGTTGTTAAAGGTGTAAATGTTGTTAAAGGTGTAGACGTTGTTAAAGGTGTAAATGTTGTTAAAGGTGTAGATGTTGTTAAAGGTGTAGACGTTGTTAAAGGTGTAGATGTTGTTAAAGGTGTAGATGTTGTTAAAGGTGTAGACGTTGTTAAAGGTGTAGATGTTGTTAAAGGTGTAGACGTTGTTAAAGGTGTAGATGTTGTTAAAGGTGTAGACGTTGTTAAAGGTGTAAATGTTGTTAAAGGTGTAGACGTTGTTAAAGGTGTAGATGTTGTTAAAGGTGTAGATGTTGTTAAAGGTGTAGACGTTGTTAAAGGTGTAGACGTTGTTAAAGGTGTAGATGTTGTTAAAGGTGTAGATGTTGTTAAAGGTGTAGACGTTGTTAAAGGTGTAGATGTTGTTAAAGGTGTAGACGTTGTTAAAGGTGTAGATGTTGTTAAAGGTGTAGACGTTGTTAAAGGTGTAGATGTTGTTAAAGGTGTAGACGTTGTTAAAGGTGTAGATGTTGTTAAAGGTGTAGACGTTGTTAAAGGTGTAGATGTTGTTAAAGGTGTAGACGTTGTTAAAGGTGTAGATGTTGTTAAAGGTGTAGACGTTGTTAAAGGTGTAAATGTTGTTAAAGGTGTAGATGTTGTTAAAGGTGTAGATGTTGTTAAAGTGTAGACGCGTTGTTAAAGGTGTAGATGTTGTTAAAGGTGTAGACGTTGTTAAAGGTGTAGATGTTGTTAAAGGTGTAGACGTTGTTAAAGGTGTAAATGTTGTTAAAGGTGTAGATGTTGTTAAAGGTGTAGATGTTGTTAAAGGTGTAGACGATGTTAAAGGTGTAAATGTTGTTAAAGGTGTAGATGTTGTTAAAGGTGTAGACGTTGTTAAAGGTGTAGGGTTGCCCCACTAGAGAGCTACGCTCACTAAATGCGGGACTACTTGTAGTTCCTAGTCTTAAAAAGTAGAATGGGAGCCAGAGCCTTTAGTTATCAAGCTCCTCTTTTATGGAACCAGCTTCCACCTTCAGTCCGGGAGGCAGACACAGTCACCTCGTTTAAGAGTAGACTTAAGACCTTCCTCTTTGACAGAGCTTATAGTTAGGGCTGAATCAGGTTCACCTGGTCCAGCCCCTTGATATGCTGCTATAGGCTTATAGCTGCCGGGGACGTTAGGATGCACTGAGTACCTATCTCCTCTTTTTTCTCCTTAAGGATGAATTTTCATCTCTCAATCACACGTTACTAACTCTGCTTTCTCCCGAGTCCTTTTGACTTCACGTCTCATGGGGTCATCGGACCCTATGAGACGGCATAGATCCTATCTGCTGATGGAGCATCGAGGTCTGGGTCGTGGAATTCCTGCTCCTGACTACGCCACTGTCCTGTTGAGACTACCACTGTTGAGACTCCGCCACTCCTCCTCCCCACCGCCATCTGCCTGATGGATCGTGGAGGTCTCCATCGTGGAATATGCCTACTATGAACTATTCATACACTCTGTCATATTCATTGAATGTATTTTAACTCTAAATCTGTCCTTCTGGTCACATTACATCTATTGTTCTGTCCATCCTGGAGAGGGATCCTCCTCTGTTGCTCTCCTCCAGGTTTCTTCCTTTTTTTCCCCCTGAAGGGTTATTTGGGAGTTTTTCCTGGTCCGATGTGAGGTTTTGGGGCAGGGATGTCTATGTGTACAGATTGTAAAGCACTCCGAGACTAATTTGTAATTTGTGAAATTGGGCTATACAAATAAACTGAATTGAATTGAATTGATGTAGACGTTGTTCAAGGTGTAGACGTTGTTCACAGACGTTGTCGAGGGTGTGGAGGTATTAAATGTGGAAGGTGGTGTACCAGCAATGGCAGCAGACGGCGGGTGGTGCTGGGCGAGGGTGAGGCGGCTGCGGGACAGGATGTACTCTTTCTCCAAGTCCTTGAGCTCCAGAATGTCGACCTGGCGTCTGACTGCAGGAGGAACACGACGGCGTGAGGCTCAGCGCCTCTGAGACACGTCGAACACCTGATGCTGCAGACCCGTCGGTCCCCGGGGAGCTCACCTGGCTCAGAGGAGAAGTCTCCGTCAGAGTTCCTCTTTGGAGACGCTCCGGGACGCTCGTACTGAAACACAAACACATTCAATCAAACGCACAAGATGACGGAACGACAGTCCGGGATCTTATCGATGCCGCTCGGAAGTTCTTCTTCTCTCCTGAATCTTAGTGTTTCAAAAGCAATACGTTCAGAAGTGGACATAAGTACCACGGCTCCGGAGGTGGGCTGGACGATCCAGGCGTACTCGGGTCTGATGAGGCGCAGACAGTTGAGAGCAGCCAGGTAACAGTTCACCTGCTTCTGGAGGCCCAGCTGCGTCCGGACCTCTCGACCCAGACGCATCCCGAACTCAAACATGACCGTCCCCGCTGAACGGGTCACAAGGTCAACAAGGTCCTTCTCTCAATTATTTCATTACATTTGTGACCATTATGAAAATGTCTCAGACATTCATTGGACATTATTTAATAATATAAAGGTGTCGTTTCAGCAACCAGATGGAGTTTTACCTTTTCTGTAGTTGTGTCTGTTGATGTGGAAAGCGTACAGCAGCTCGTAGTAATTATGAGCCAGCAGGTCCAGACCTCTGGCCCGAGACTCAATGATACCAACCACCTGGAACAAACAGTTAACTCTAGTTAGACATTAAACAGGTAACTCTAGTTAAGCATTAAACAGTTAACTCTAGTTAGACATTAAACAGGTAACTCTAGTTAGACATTAAACAGGTAACTCTAGTTAAGCATTAAACAGTTAACTCTAGTTAAGCATTAAACAGTTAACTCTAGTTAGACATTAAACAGGTAACTCTAGTTAAGCATTAAACAGGTAACTCTAGTTAAGCATTAAACAGTTAACTCTAGTTAGACATTAAACAGGTAACTCTAGTTAAGCATTAAACAGTTAACTCTAGTTAAGCATTAAACAGTTAACTCTAGTTAAGCATTAAACAGTTAACTCTAGTTAGACATTAAACAGTTAACTCTAGTTAAGCATTAAACAGTTAACTCTAGTTAGACATTAAACAGGTAACTCTAGTTAAGCATTAAACAGTTAACTCTAGTTAGACATTAAACAGGTAACTCTAGTTAAGCATTAAACAGTTAACTCTAGTTAGACATTAAACAGGTAACTCTAGTTAAGCATTAAACAGTTAACTCTAGTTAGACATTAAACAGGTAACTCTAGTTAGACATTAAACAGTTAACTCTAGTTAGACATTAAACAGGTAACTCTAGTTAAGCATTAAACAGTTAACTCTAGTTAGACATTAAACAGGTAACTCTAGTTAAGCATTAAACAGTTAACTCTAGTTAGACATTAAACAGGTAACTCTAGTTAAGCATTAAACAGTTAACTCTAGTTAGACATTAAACAGGTAACTCTAGTTAGACATTAAACAGGTAACTCTAGTTAAGCATTAAACAGTTAACTCTAGTTAAACATTAACTACCTCGTCGTGCAGGTTGACGTAGGAGAACTGGACCAGGTCCTGGAGCTGAGAACGTTCACAAAGAACCACGACCAGCTGGCGGAGACAATCCAGCTGCCTGTGGCGAGAGGGACATGTCAGTGTCACACACACACACACACACACACACACACACACACACACACACACACACACACACACACACACACACACACACACACACACACACACACACACACACACACACACACACACACACACACACACACACACACACACACACACACACACACACACACACACACACATGCTGCCGTCGGGGTTCTGTGTGAGCGCCTCGTAGGCCTCTCTGTTGTGTCCCAGGTCCAGCTGGTGCTTGAAGACTCTGGTCCACAGAGCGGCCTGAGAGACAGGGTTAGGGTTAGCACGGCACCTGTCTGTCTCCCCGAGCGACCCGTCTCCCTGAGAGCGACCAGTCTCTCTGAGAGCGACCCGTCTCTCTGAGTGCGACCCGTCTCTCTGAGTGCGACCCGTCTCCCTGCGTTACCTGGCTGTGGGCGTCGCTGCAGGCCTCCGTGATGGCCAGAGAGGCCAGCTGGATGACCAGCTCAGGTAGGCCCACGTCCTCCAACAGCCGCAGCACCTGGACAGACGGAGACCAGGTGGTGACAGGTGATGACAGGTGGTGACAGGTGGTGACAGGTGGAGACAGGTGGTGACAGGTGGTGACAGGTGGTGACAGGTGGAGACAGGTGGAGACAGGTGGAGACAGGTGGTGACAGGTGGAGACAGGTGGAGACAGGTGGAGACAGGTGGAGACAGGTGGTGACAGGTGGAGACAGGTGGAGACAGGTGGTGACAGGTGGAGACAGGTGGAGACAGGTGGTGACAGGTGGAGACAGGTGGAGACAGGTGGAGACAGGTGGAGACAGGTGGAGACAGGTGGTGACAGGTGGAGACAGGTGGAGACAGGTGGTGACAGGTGGAGACAGGTGGTGACAGGTGGAGACAGGTGGAGACAGGTGGAGACAGGTGGAGACAGGTGGTGACAGGTGGTTAAACACGAATCACTCGCTCTGTCAGATGCCAGTTGCTACGTCAATTCAATTTATTTTATAAAGCCCAAAATCACAAACTCCCCTCAGAGAGCTTTACAACCTGTACATAGACACCCTGACCTTTGACCTCACACCAGGAACAACTGCCAAGAACCGGAGGAAACCCTTATGAACTATAAACATACGATTTATGATGAAAGACTTTAGAACTGGTGGTGAACTTTAAACATGCGGTAATATTCTAGAAGGTGGTGTTTAGTCACACGAGTCACTTCCTGTTGCAGGCCTCACTGATTGGCTGCGCCGTGGTACCTTGTTGTAGTACTGGAGTCTGGGGGTGGAGGCCTCCTCCTGCTCCTCCTCCTCGCTGCCCGTCAGCTTCAGCAGGAACTCCTCCTTCTCCACCTCCGTCGCTGCCTCCTGGAAGCACTGCAGAGCCTGGAGAGAAAGCCCATCTCAGGGACCCGCTCCACCAGGTTCTGGTTCCGGTCCGCGGTGGAGGTGGCGACCCACCTTCTGGCCCTCCCCGTTGGCCAGGTAACACTGACCCAGCATGAAGCGGCAGGAGCCGATGTTCACCTGACACCAGGGACCGGTCAGACGCACATACTCCTGCAGACACAGCGCAGGTGAGACTCACACGGGACAGAGTGTGTGATGTCACAGAGTTCTCCTCCAATCAGAAGCTGCCTCTGTCCCGCTGCCTTCATCATAGCTTTAAGGATAGCTCTGTTATCCCGTATGAAGACAGCAGAGACAATCAGGTATGGACAGATGTACGGACGTTAACCCATGAGAGGCGGGCCAGAACCCACCTGCAGCTGTGTGTACTGACAGTTGGCCATCAGGCACTCTGGGAACTGGAAACCAGGGTTACTGGGCCAACTGGGAGACAGCGTTAAGACTCAAGAACAACCACAGGAAGAGCCCAGGATGAGCCGCGATGGAGGAAACGACTCGCCGGCTCAAAGGATACAGCAGCTGGGCCAGCAGGACGACCACGTTGGACACCAGTTGAGTCCAGCGCTGAGAGGACACCTGAGAGACGATCAGCTTCCTGGCTGCAGTCTGGAAGAAGAGCTCCACCACCGTCTGAGGACTCAGCACTGTGGGGAGAGGCACTGTTCACACCTCATACTTCTGGACCTAGTGTTACCTCATAGGACTGAGGACTCAGCACTGTGGGGAGAGAGGACCCACCTGTAGTAGGACCCACCTGTAGTAGGAAGTGGGACCCACCTGTAGTAGGACCCACCTGTAGTAGGAAGTAGGACCCACCTGTAGTAGGAAGTGGGACCCACCTGTAGTATGACCCACCTGTAGTAGGAAGTGGGACCCACCTGTAGTATGACCCACCTGTAGTAGGAAGTGGGACCCACCTGGAGTAGGAGCAGGACCCACCTGTGGTAGGGGTTTGGGACCCACCTGTAGTAGGAAGTAGGACCCACCTGTAGTAGGAAGTAGGACCCACCTGTAGTAGGGAGTAGGACCCACCTGTGGTAGGAAGTAGGACCCACCTGTGGTAGGAAGTAGGACCCACCTGTGGTAGGAAGTAGGACCCACCTGTAGTAGGGAGTAGGACCCACCTGTAGTAGGGAGTAGGACCCACCTGTAGTAGGAAGTAGGACCCACCTGTAGGGTATGAACTGCGAAGCTTCGGGGTCAAACTTCTTCCAGGTGTCATCAAACTTGAGTGGTAGTGGCGGCTCAGCGGTCGTCGGCTCCTCCGAAGGTCTCCAGGACGATGGCGATGTACAGGTGCACCACCAGCAGGAGGTAGCGGCGGCGTGAGAGCGATGGCGACGGAGCGCGCAGTCACGCTAGCAGTCCTCCCGGGTTACTCCGTGTCGGTGTGATCTGCGGCGCCAGCCACATACGGTGCCGAGCTGCTGACCAGCAGCATGCACGCCATGCTGCTCCCAAACATCTCGAAGTTCACCATAGGTCCAGCGGCCTCTTCACCTGGCCCACCAGGCTAACAGCATGCCGAAGACGGAGGAGGTGAGCGTAACACGATGAAGCCAGGCCGATGTTGAAGCCATGTGACAGAATAGTGTGAACGCTTCCGGATGCCTCTGGCCTCGGAGAGCAGGCGCACTACCGGAAGATACGCTTTCCAGCACGCGGTTCATTGATCGCATGGACACAAAGTACTTCTCAGTGACGACGCCTGAAGAGGAGAAAACTATTCAACTCAACTCCCGTCACGAGGAACACGTGGAGAGGAATCTGAAGCCTTCATCGAGGGAACATGTGTCACGAGACGACACCACCTGTCCATGTCTCCTCTCACCTGATCATCCCTTCACTCAGCCTCACACACCTGAAGCTCCGCCTCCTTAAGGCCACCTCTTTGAGTTGTGTGAAGAACACGACTGAACTCATTATTATATCATCTCATCTTCTAGAAGCTTCTTGATGTCTCATTGTGTGGAGATTCTGGACCATATGACACACTGGTGAGGCGTGTCTTGTTTTTCGATGCTCATCAACACTATTGGGACTCATCACTCACACTCACAGGACACATTGCATCCTGGAACATGCACATCGTGTTCTTGATCTCAACACCAGGGGGCGCTACAATGGTTTGCCCAATGTGTTTATTCTAGGTATATATATTATATAGACCTGTCTTGTCCTCCACAGGTGAGAGTCAAACTCACAGAGTGGAAACATGGACATCACCCACCATTGAACAGATGATATGAAAAGGCGCCTTATAAGATAAATGTATTATTATTATTATAATGTGGCTTTCAGAAAACTCTCTAATAATTGAAGTCTCAGATGTTAATTTCTGTGAATAAAGCAGCCAGTCGTTTCAATGAATTCAGACGATGACGTCACCGGAGGACCTCACCAGATAAGAGTTATTCAGTAGCAGTCAGCAGGTTCCAGCCGTCGGTGAAGTAGTGCTGCCGGAGCGCCGCCAGGTGGGACCTCCATGACGAAAGGCATTGTGGGCGTCGTGAACCCCACGTCAGAACCGCCTCCTTGAGCCCGCTCTGCTGGTCCGTCTCCACCATCAGGGCCACCAGGTTCAGGCAGACCACCAGCACCATGAAGACCCTGAAGGGCGCGCCGGTCACCAGGTCCAAGAGCCGGGCCTGCAGGCAGTTCTGAAGGGGAGGAGCCAACGAGGTAACCCATTCATCAGCGCCCCACAAGTGACTCTGAGTCCAGTTATTTTCATCTCTTAATGTTCTTATCTTTATGTGTTTGAGGTTTGTTGGTGTTATGAAGTAAACACGTTGGACCAGGTATATATTTATGATGACAAATTAATTTGCATGTTCACCGTTAACTGACACCCAATAATGCTCATTGTTTTGCCTGATTGCACAGGAGCCCATCAGGTGCCTGAGCCCTAACAGAAAAGACTACCTGACCCTCAACGGTCCAGGTGTCTGCAGATGACGTCAGTTCTGGATGACCGTAACCCACAGGGTGAGCTGGCTGATCGAAGGTCTCAGGCCGGTTCTTCACAGAAAGTAAAGGATTGCTGCTCTGGGACTCAGATTAGAGCTTCACAAGCCATTAGACACACATGAGGAAGTCCGAGACGGTCCGCCAGGACCAGTCAGTCACCAGTCAGTCACCAGTCGGATCGTCAGTCAGGAACCAGTCAGTCACTCAGGTCACATATAGTCACACCCACCAGTCGGCCGGTTACAGTCATGTCGCATAGTCACGGTCAGTATTGATCGGTCCACCCACATCAGTAACATAGTCACCATGTCACACAGTCACCAGTCACACAGTTCACCATGTCAGTCACCCCGGTCAGCCAGCCATCTCGCGGTCAGGTCACCCGTCATAGTCATATAGCCCACCAGGTCAGAGTCACATTAGTCTTGGTCAGTCCCATTGAGGTCGGTCACTCAGAGTTCATCAGGACACACACCAGGTCATTCAGGTCATGTCACTCGGTCACCAGGTAACATAGTCACATGTCACCAGTCCAGGTAACTCAGTCAGAGTCACATAGTCACCAGGTTGAGTCATAGTCACCAGAGTCACGTTGACCAGGTCACATAGGTCACGATTCACCCAGTCACCAGGTCACATTGTCACAGAGTCAGTCACACCAGTCACCAGTCACACATATCACATGTAGTCACCAGGTCACATAGTCACTCTGTGACACACCAGTCGGTAGTCACACATTCATCCAGACGGTCGGTCACAGAGTCCACCAGGTAACATATTCACTCAGTGACTCTGTCAATTCGGTCATAGTCCATGTAGTCGAAGTCACCGAAGTAGGTCACTGATCAGTATTCACCATAGATCACTCAGTCGGTCAGTGCGGTCACCTGTAGTCACTCCCACCTGAAAATAGTCACCAAGGTCAGTCACCCACCAGGTCACTCAGTGTAGTCGGTCACCCAGTCAGGTCACATAGTCACACCCACCAGGTCGGTCAACACATCGGTCCTATGTGACACATAGTAGGACACATTCACTGTCACAGTCACTCAGTCCAGGCGGTCGGTCACATCACCATGACACCGGTCGTAGTCACACACAGTCACCATGTAGTTATGATGGTCACCAGGTCACATAGTCATGGTCACCCACCAGTAACACATCGGTCACCTGTCAGTCACATAGGTAACATATTCGCGGTAGTCACTCAGTGCTATCTCACCATAGTGGTCAGTCACCCAGTCCACTAGGTAACAGTCACATGACTCGGTCACCCACTCAGTCAGCCTTCATAGGTCACACAATCACATAGTAACACAGTCACCATCGACACTGTCAGGTCAGTCACAGAGTCGGTCATAGGTCACACTCATCCTCTGTTCCATCACACCCAGAGTCAGGTCAGTCACCCAGTCTGTCAGTCCACCAGGTCACCTTTCAGTCAGCCAGGACACAACTCACCAGGTCGGTCACAGTCTCTTGACCGGTCACCGGAATACATAGTCACCATGTCGGTCACCCAGTCACAGGTCACTTGATCCATGTCACGACCGCACCAGGTAAACACAGTTGTCTGCTATGTCACTCACTAGGGGTCAGCACAGTCTGGTCCATGTGATTGGTCCCAGCTCCGGTCTATACAAATTCTCTTCGCTCTGTCACACTCCACCAGGGGACTTCAATCCTACCAAGGTCGCATATGGTCATGATGACACACCCAACTGGTCTCATGATCGGTCCAAGTGACACACCACCAGGTCGACGGCATGCCTCTGCGGTCCGACCGCAGGTAACACAGTCTCAGCCTCTGGTCACCACTAGGTCAACTCCAGACATGACACCTACTATTCGGTCACCATGACACAATCGGTCAGTCTGGCTAACCAGTTCAGCTGCTGTTGGCACCTAGACTGCAGGAACCAGTCGGGGTCCCAATCAGCTAATAACTCACCTGCCAGCCGAAGAATGACAGTCAGCCAGTCGGCATGCCGTGGTAACAATCAGCTAAGGCCAGTAAGTTACCTGTAGTTGCGGCAATCAGGCCCGTCCAGTGCTCTGGTCAGGTCTAATGCGTGGACTACTGCCTCCTCTGTGAGGTCTACACAGTGGTCTCAGTCCGGGAGCCCGGTCATCCAGGGTCCGCAGTCGGTCAGGGTCTCACCCTGTGGTCAGAGGAGGTCCACCAGAGTCCGGTGTTCATAGGTCCAATGGTCGGTCCGGTGGAGTCCAGATCGAGTCTCAGGGGAGTCCATTGGTTCCAGCAACCCGGTCCAGGGAGTCGGTTAGAGTCCTGGCTTGATCGGGATTGATCGGTTGCCAGAGTAGAGTCATTGGTTGTTTCACGCAGTCAGTCCAAGTCTTGGTCGCAGTCCACCGAGCTATCCAGGAACCAGAGTCCCTTTCGGTCGCCGGTCATTGGTCAGTCAGCCTTAGGAGTCCAACGGTCTGTCACCGAGTCCTTAGAGTCTTTCCGAGTAAACACACTGCAACGAACCATATCGGATTAAAAACAGCAGATTTCCACTTCAGTCGCACTGGAGTCACTTTAGAGTCAGTGGCGCTTTCGGTCTTGTCGACTCGTAGGAGTCCAATGTCGGTCATAGCTTCAGTCCATTCGGTCTATTGACCGGTCAGGTCAGCCAACGGTCACCAGGGTAAGTCGCTTTAGTCACCAGGTCACCAGTCATTCAGTCCATAGTAGATCTCAGTCCAGTAGGAGTCAGGAGTCACTCAGCCTAGTACTCAGTAGAGTCCCACCTGTAGTAGTAGTCACGCAGTCGGTGGGAAGTAGGACCCACTCAGTAGCCAGTGGACCCACCTCTGTAGTAGGTCGGAGCAGGACCCACTCAGGTAGGAAGTAGGAGTCACCAGTAGGAACCCACTCGGTCACCAGTCAGTAGGACCCACCTGTAGTAGGAAGTAGGACCCACCTGTAGTAGGAAGTGGGACCCACCTGTAGGTAGGTCACCTGTAGTCGGTGGAAGTAGGACCCACCTGAAGTAGTGGTCAAGGACCCACTGTAGGGAGTCACAGACCCACCTGTAGTAGGGACATAGGGACCCACCTGTCAGTCAGGGTACCCAGTCTGTAGTAGGCGGACCCACCTGGTAGTCAGCCAGGACCCAGGTAGGAAGTCGGTCACCCACCTGGTAGGGGAGTCGGTCCCACCTGTAGGTAGGGAAGTCGGACCCACCTGTGGTAGTGATAGGACCCACCTGTAGTAGGAAGCGGTCCCACCTTGTAGTCACCTAGGGAGTCTCAGTAGTCACCATTCCACAGTCACCAGCCTGTTGACCTCACGCAGTCTGGATTCAGCCGCCCACCTGTCAGTCACGGTCGGTCACTCTGTCGCGGTCAAACTTCACACAGGTAGTCATCCTCAGTCGGTCACAGTCGGTCAGCACGCTAGTCACCAGCCTCGGACTGTCAATCTCCAGACCCCGGTCGGTCAGATCGGTCACCCGGTCAGTCCACCAGTCAGTTGCCCAGGGCAGCGATCAGTCAGCACTGCAGTGAACATTCCGCCGGTCAGCGGTCAGTCGGCCAGCTAACCGGTCCCCGGTCCGCAGGTCAGGTCTGATCGGTCACCTTCACTATGAGTCCTCAGTCACTCGGCCCACGGTGGTCACCGGTCTGTCACCAGTCAGCATCAGCCTCGGTCGTCAAAATATCTCGAAGTCACATAGTCGCCCAGTCGGTCACCCGGTCACTCGGTCAAGTCACCGGTCAAACACGGTCGGTCACATCGGTCACTCTGACCGACCCTCAGTCGGACGGTCGGTCACCAGTCACAGAGTCAAAGTGACCAGCATAGCCCGGTCAGTCAGCCAGAAAGGCACCCCACCCGGTCCGCAGCTACCCAGTCCACCAGTCCACTTCCGGTCACCCGGTACTTCAGTCCTAGTCGAGTCACTGGTCGGTCAGCCTCCCGTCACAAGGTCGCAGTCGATCAATACCAGTCACTCAGGAACATGTGTCAGCCGTCACTACCGGTCCATGTCACCGGTCAGGTCACCGGTCATCGTCAGCCTCTGGTCACTTAGTCACATGAACTCACCTCTCAAGGCCAGTCTACTCACTGGCCTGTCCCAGACTCAGTCCAGCCTATAGTTATAGTCAGCAGCTGGCTTCTCGCAGTCGGTCAGTCACCGGTCGGTCCTGAGATCTGGTCCACTGGTCGTGGCGGTCAGTCGTGTTTTCACCGGTCATCATGCTCAGTTGGGACTCGGTCACCAGTCCACATCCAGTCACAGTCACACCGGTCACCCCAGCACTCGGTCGCATCGGGCAACACCAATCGGTCGCTTGGTCACCTCTGTCACCGAGCTCAATCATAGTCACCAGTCCGTGCTGTCCTGGCTCGGTCAGTCGGTCCGGTCTGTTCACGGACATCGGTCAGCAGTCAAAGTCACGGTCTTGGTCACGTCACATGGAAAACACCGCTTCCGGCCTGACATTCACACATGTACCAGTGCAGTCCTCGGTCAGCCGGCACTGGGATTACTTATTGTCGGTTGTGGTTCACATAGTCTGAGTCAGTCAGTCCCAGGTCAGTTCGCTCTGTGTCGCGGTCGGTCACCAGTCGGTTAAATGTCACTTCAGTCAGTCGCAGTCACGCAGTCGGTCACCAGTCGGATGTCAGTGCTGGTCAGTCAGCGCGGTCACCAGGTCAGCCTGGTCAAGTCAGTCACCGGTCAGGTCAGGGGGTAGGTCACCAGCCAGTCGGTCGGCCGGTAGGTCACCAGTCATGTCAGCCGGTCTGGACCCACTCTGTAGTCGGGGAGCCCACCAGTCGGTCGATGCGTCTCTCAGTCCACCATAGGTCACCAGTCGGTCAGTCACAGTAGGTCACCAGCACCATAGGTCACCCTCCGTCAGGGGGAGTCGGCCAACACCAGTGGTCGGAAGTCGGTCGGTCAGGTCAGTCGGTCTGAAGTCACATGTCACCAGGTCAGTAGGCACCCACCTGTCATAGTGACTTTGGTCCGGTCACCGTCTCAGCCTGAGTGGCCTGTAGGTCAGTAGTCTTACGTCGGTCAGGAAGTCACATGTCACCAGGTGGGAAGTCGGACCCACTCGGTCAGTAGGTCACGTCACATCGGTCACATCAGTCGCACCTGTAGGTCAGCCTGTCACACCGGTCGGTCAGCCCACTCAGTCAGAGTAGGTCACCTGTCAGTCCAGTCGGTCCCACCTGTCACATGAGGTCACCTGTCACAGTAGAACCCACCTGTAGTCGTCGCCGGGGTCACTCCCAGTCGGTCAGCCCAGACGTGTCACAGCGGCTCAGCCCCGGTAAAAGTTCTGCTGCTCACCAGACATAGTCAGCCGCCACCGGTCGGTGCGGTCGACACGAAGTCAAGATGATCGGTCACCGCCAGGAACCGGTCAGTCACCCGGTCGGTCCCAGCCTCCGTGTCAGTCACCAGTCAGCCGGTCAGTAGGCCAGTCGGTCACCAGTCGGTCACCAGCCGAAGTCACTCTGACTCCAGTCACATGCAGTCATGCCAGAACCCAGTCAGTCACCAGTGTCACCAGTCAGTCGCCAGCCAGTCACCAGTCAGTCACCTGGGCCAGTCACCCAGTCTCACTCAGTCGGTCACGTCAGTCACCAGAACCAGTCAGTCAGCCAGTCGATCACCGGTAGTCACCAGTCAGTCGGCGTCAGTCAGCCCGGTCAGTCGCAGCCTGGAACCCAGTCAATCACAGCCAGTCAGTCACAGCCAGTCAGTCACCAGTCGTCAGTCACCAGCTGAAGCCACGGTCAGTCAGCCAGTCGGTCACAGTGACCGCAGTCAGTCAGTATTCACTCAGTCACGTCACCAGTCAGTCAGGTCAGTCAGAAGTCATCGAGTCACATAGTCACGGTCTAGTCACCAGCCACCAGTCCATGTCAGCGTCACCAGTCGGTCACCAGTCACTCAGCGGGAACCAGTCTCAGCCAGTCAGTCACATCAGTCACCAGTGGTCAGGTTCAGCCACAGTCACCAGCCGGAACCAGCGTCATATCAGTCAGTCAGTCAGTCAGGTCCTGTCACCAGTCAGGAGTCAGCCAGTCAGTGGCCAGTCAGTCAGCGGTCAGTCGGCCCGGCCACTGTCACGTCAGTCACTCAGTCACGGTCACCGTCAGCCAGTCACCAGTCAGTCAGTCAGTCAGTCACAGTCGTGGTCAGTCGATCAGGTCAGCACCAGGTCAGTCACCAGTCGGTCAGCCAGTCAGTCAGCCGGTCAGTCACAGCGTGCCGCCAGTCGGTCACCAGCCGACCTGTCTGTCACTCAGTCAGGTCAGTCAGTCACCAGTCAGTCAGCCAGTCAGTCACATCGGTCAGCCAGTCGGTCAGCCACATCAGTCACTCAGTCAGGTCGGTCGCGTCGGTCAGTCAGTCAGTCACCAGTCAGTCAATAGGTCACATAGTCACATCGGTCAGTCAGTCAGTCACCAGTCCTTGCGAAGCTCGGCCAGTTTGCGGTCGGTCAGCATGTCCAGGAACCAGTCGGTCAGCCAGTCAGTCAGCCAGTCAGTCACCAGTCGGTCAGTCACTCGGTCACCCGAGTGTCACCAGTCAGGTCGTCAGCCAGTAGGGTCAGCCGTCTGTCACCAGTCACCAGCCAGTCGGTCAGGGCGAGTCAGTCACAGAGTCACCGGTCCAGCCAGTCAGCCCGCGGTCACCAGGTCAGAGTCATCACCAGTCAGTCGCCAGCCAGTCGGTCTGCCGGTCAGTCACCAGTCAGTCAGCCAGTCACATCAGTCACCGGTCAGCCAGGTCAGTCACCGGTCAGTCAGCCTGGTCTCAGCCAGAACCAGTCCAGGTCAGCCAGTCAGTCAGCGGTCTGCAGTCGGTCAGCCAGTCAGTTAGTCAGTCGCCAGTCAGTCACCCCAGTCACCAGTGTTAGGTCTGATCAGTCAGCCAGTCAGTCGCCCGGGACCACCAGTCGCAGTCACCAGTCAGTCACCAACCGTCACAGTCAGTGTTCCGAGACCAGTCAGTCACATCAGTCACCAGTCAGTCCCTTACCAACTCAGTCACCAATAGTCACCAGAGACCAGTAGTCAGGTCAGTCACCAGCCTGTCAGTCCAGGTCAGTCACCAGTCAGTCGGCCAGAACCAGTCAGTCAGACCAGTCAGTCACCAGTCAGTCACCCGGTCAGGTCAGCCTCAGTCAGCCAGGTCAGTCACCAGCCAGAACCAGTCAATCAGCCAGCCGCTAGCCGGTCACCAGTCACTCAGAGCTGTTGATCCGCCAGTCAGAAATAGTCAGCCAGCCATTGTCAGCGGTCAGTCACCAGTCAGTCACCAGTCAGTCAGTCGTCAGTCAGTCACCCAGTCAGTCACCGTCAGTCAAGCCCAGCCAGTCACCAGTCCCAGTCGTCACCAGTCAGTCAACCAGTCAGTCACGTCAGTCACCAGTCAGTCAGCCAGTCAGTCACTAGTCATCACCAGCCAGGAACCAGTCAATCAGCCAGTCATCAGCCAGTCAGTCACCGTCAGTCAGCCAGTCAGTTACCAGTCATCAGCCAGCCACCAGTCAGTCAGTCACCAGTCAGTCACCAGTCAGCCCGGGCCAGTCACCAGTCAGCCGTCATCAGTCACCAGCCGTCAGCCAGTCAGTCAGCTGTCAGTCACCAGTCAGTCAGCCAGTCAGTCAGCCAGTCAGTCAGTCAGTCAGCCAGTCAGTCACCAGCCAGGAACCAGTTGTCACCGAAGTCAGTCAGCCAGCTTCGTCACCAGTCAGTCAATAGTCGTCAGCCAGTCAGTCACCAGTCAGTCAGTCAGTCAGTCAGTCGTCAGTCACCTGCCGTCATCAGTCAGTCAGGCCAGTCACCATCAGTCAGCCGTCACCAGTCAGTCAGCCAGTCAGTCAGCCAGTCAGGCCAGTCACCAGTCAGTCAGCCAGCTGTCACCAGTCAGTCAGCCAGTCAGTCAGCCAGTCAGTCACCAGTCAGTCACCAGTCAGCCGGGCGCCAGTCAGTCACCAGTCAGTCACCAGTCAGTCAGCCAGTCAGTCACCAGTCAGTCAGCCAGTCAGTCAACCAGCCGTCACCAGTCAGTCAGCCAGCCGTCACCAGTCAGTCACCAGCCGCCGCCAGTCAGTCACCAGTCGCTCACTGGTCAGTCAGCCAGTCAGTCAGCCAGCCGTCACCAGCCAGGAACCAGTCAATCAGCCAGGTCAGCCAGTCAGTCACCATCAGTCAGCCAGTCACTAGCCGCCAGTCAGCCAGTTCGCCGCCAGCCACCAGCCGGGTCAGTCACCAGTCGTCACCAGTCAGCCAGTCAGTCACCAGTCAGTCATTGTCACCAGTCAGTCAGCCAGCGCTCGTCACCAGCCGTCAGCCAGTCAGTCAGCCAGTCAGTCACCAGTCAGCCGCCACGGGCCGTGGGTCATTGTCGTCACCAGTCGTCACCAGCCGTCAGCCAGCCCGTCAGCCGCCGCCGTCATCAGCCGTCAGCCAGCTTCAGTCAGCCAGTCAGTCAGCCAGTCGTCAACAGTCGTCAGCCAGTCAGTCAGCCAGTCGTCACCAGTCAGTCACCAGTCAGTCAGCCAGTCAGTCACCAGTCACCAGTCAGTCACCAGTCAGTCAGCCGTCAGTCACCAGTCAGTCAGCCAGTCAGTCACCAGTCAGTCACCAGCCGTCAACAGTCAGTCACCAGTCAGTCACCAGTCAGTCAGCCAGTCAGTCACGAACAGTCACCAGTCAGTCAGTCAGCCAGCTGGGTCAGCCAGTCACCAGTCAGTCAGCTGTCAGTCACCAGCCGTCACCAGTCAGTCAGTCAGTCACTGAATACCAGTCAGTCAATCACCAGTCAGTCAGCCAGTCAGGGGTCACCAGCCAGGAACCAATAATCAGCCGTCAGTCAGCCAGCCGTCACCAGGTCAGTCAGCCAGTCGTTAGCCGTCATTGGCCAGTCAGTCAGCCAGCCACCAGTCAGTCAGTCAACAGTCAGTCACCAGTCAGTCAGCTAGAACCAGTCAGTCACCAGTCAGTCAACAGTCAGTCACCAACCAGTCACCAGTCAGTCAGCTGTGAACCGCCGTCACCAGTCACCAGTCAGCCAGAACCAGTCAGTCAGCCAGCTGGGTCACCAGTCAGTCACCAGTCGTCAGCTGTCGTCAGCCAGTCAGTCACCAGCCAGGAACCAATAATCAGCCAGTCACGCCAGTCAGTCACCAGTCAGTCAGCCAGCCTGTTAGCCAGCTGTCAGCCAGTCAGTCAGCCAGCCACCAGCCGTCACCAGTCACGCCCAGTCAGTCAGTCAGCCAGTCAGTCACCAGTCAGTCACCAGTCAGTCACCAGTCAGTCAGTCAGTAACCAGTCAGTCAGTCACCAGTCAGTCACTAGTCAGTCAGTCACCAGTCAGTCAGTCACCAGTCAGTCACCAGTCAGTCAGTCAGAATGTAGGGCTGTGACTCACCTACACACACACAACACACACACGCACACACACACACACACACACACACACACACACACACACACACACATTGAGTTTTCAGCATGCGAGTCATATATCACCAGGTCTGATCACCGGTCATGTCAGTCACGACAGTCAGCCGTCATCGAGAGTGTTATCACCAGTCAGACAGAATCAGCCGTCAGTGGAGTCAGTCAACAACAGACGCTAGTTTAATACCAGTCAAAGACGCTTAATAAAGCGTCGCCAGTCACCAGTGTCATCTGAGCTCAGAGAAACTACAGGGGGTCGGCCCATTTTGTGTCCGTCAGTCAGTCACGTCACCAGTCTACCCTTCAGTCTACCAGTCAGTCAACGATCTTCAGCCAGTCACTTCAGTCGCCAGTCACCAGTCAGTCACCAGTCAGACAGCCGTCCATCAGTCAGCTCCGTCCAGTCAGGTCTCGTGGGTCAGTCTGCTTCGTCAGTCAGCCCAGTCAGCTCATCAGTCGGTCAGCCAGTCGTTTGTCCAGCCTGTCCTCATGTCAGTCAGCCAGTCTCGCCAGTCAGTCATGTCCTCCTGTCCTCCAGTCAGTCAGCCAGTCATGACCAGTCATGTCCTCCTGTCAGTCATCTCCAGTCCTGTCTCATGTCAGTCAGTCACCATGTCCCGTCACCTGTCCGTCAGTCCAGTCAGTCCTCCTGTACTTCGTCACCATGTCCTCAGCCAGTCAGTCCCAGTCAGTCCTTTGCCAGAACCTCATGTCCTCAGTCCTCCCAGTCAGTCACCAGTCAGTCAGCCGCCATCCTGTCCAGTCAGTCCTGTCAGCCAGTCCTTAGTCACCTGTCCTCCTGTCCACATGTCCCTTGTCACCAGTCATGTCCTCCTGGTCATGTCAGCCTTGTGTCAGTCTCATGTCAGCCTGTCCTCAGTCAGTCACCAGTCAGTCACCAGTCCTCCTGTCCAGTCATGTCCAGTCCTCATGGCCTCACCAGTCCTCAGCCAGTCCCTCATGTCTCCCCTGGCCAGTCATGTCAGCCTTTGTCACCAGTCATGTCACCAGTCCTCATGGCCTCCTGTCAACTCATGTCAGTCCTCGTCTTGTCCCGTCCTCCAGTCCTCAGGCCTCAGTCCTCCTGTCCTCAGTCCCTTGTCCAGCCGTCAGCCTGTCTAGTCAGTCATGTCAGCCTGTCGTCACCCTCAGTCAGTCCTCCTGGTCAGCAGTCCGTCAGTCCTCCTGTCCTCATGTCAGTCCTCCTGTCCTCAGGCTCAGTCGTCCTGTCCTCAGCCAGTTTGTCACTCATGTCCTCCTGTCAGTCCAGTCCTCATGTCACCAGTCCTTTGTCCTCCTGTCCTCAGTCAGTCAGTCAGTCCTCATGTCCTCCACCAGTCCTCCCAGTCCTCAGTCCCAGTCGCCTCATGTCCTCACCTGTCCTCCAGTCTTGTCCTCCAGTCAGTCATGCCAGTCAGTCACCATGTCCTTTGTCCTCAGTCAGCCATATCCTCACCGTCCATTTGTCCTCATGTCGTCAGTCAGTCATGTCACTCAGTCCAGTCCTCATGTCAGTCATGTCCTTCTGCCAGCCAGTCTCCTAGTCGTCACCAGTCGGTCAGCCAGTCAGTCACCAGTCGGTCAGTCACCAGTCGTCCGTCAGTCACCAGTCGTCCTCAGCATCAGTCCGGTCATATCCTCCTGTCAGTCCCTCCCGCTGTGTCCTCAGTCAGTCAGTCCTCCTGTCATCATGTCCTCAGTCGGTCAGTCCCAACCAGTCCAGTCAGTAACCAGTCAGTCAGTCTCCTGTCATGTCTCCAGTCAGTCATGTCCTGGTCAGCCAGTCCTTTGTCGTCAGAATAAAGACTCATCTGGTCTCTCAGCAGGTGGTCGATGATGACTCTGATGAAGAAGTTGAAAGTGAAGAAGCAGCAGAGGATGAAGGAGATGAAGTACAGGTACATGTTTGTGCTCTGCTCATCAGACTGCTATTGTGACTCCACCCACGCCACACACACACGCATGACACACACACACACGCACACACACACACACGCACACACACACACACACACACACACACACACACACACACACACACACATTGAGGTTGTATTAAGACAGGGGTGCTCACAGTTTTTCAGCATGCGAGCTACTTATATAATGACCAAGTCAAAATGATCTACCTATGTTCGGCATCGAGAAGTGTTAACACGACACGTGGAGACACATGCCGTCGTGGAGAGATCTCAACAACAGACGTTTAGTTTAATACAAGAACAAAGACGCCTCTAATAAAGGGACCTGACATCACTGCTGCTGTCATCTGAGCTCGAGAGAAAACTACAGGGGGGCGGGCCCATTTTTAAAAATGTCATGCGATACTACATTCACGATCTACCAATACTACCTTAACGATCTACCAATACTACCTTAACGATCTACCAATACTACCTTCGCGATCGATGTATTGAGACCCTGTATTCAGACAGCTCTCCATCAGGAGCTCCTCCATCAGGTCTTTTCAGGTGGAGGTGAGTCTGCTTCATGTTTCTCAGCCTCCACTCTTCAGCTCATCAGAAGGTTCTTTGTGTGTTTGTCCTCCTGTCCTCCTGTCCTCCTGTCCTTTTGGGTCCCTCCCTGTCTCCTGTCCTCATGTCCTCACCCTGTCCTCATGTCCTCATGTCCTCATGTCCTCATCCTCACCCTGTCCTCACCCTGTCCTCATGTCCTCATCCTCACCCTGTCCTCATGTCCTCACCCTGTCCTCATGTCCTCATCATGTCCTCATCCTCACCCTGTCCTCATGTCCTCCTGTCCTCATGTCCCTCATGTCCTCATGTCCTCCTGTCCTCATGTCCTCATGTCCTCCTGTCCTCATGTCCTTCTGTCCTCATGTCCTCCTGTCCTCCTGTCCCTTTGTCCTCCTGTCCTCATGGCCTCCTGTCCTCATGTCCTGTCCTCATGTCCTCATGTCCTCATGTCCTCCTGTCCTCATGTCCTCATGTCCTCCTGTCCTCATGTCCTCCTGTCCTCATGTCCTCATGTCCTCCTGTCCTCATGTCCTCATGTCCTCCTGTCCTCATGTCCTCATGTCCTCCTGTCCTCATGTCCTCCTGTCCTCATGTCCTCCTGTCCTCCTGTCCTCCTCATGTCCTCATGTCCTCCGGTCCTCATGTCCTCCTGTCCTCATGTCCTCCTGTCCTCATGTCCTCATGTCCTCATGTCCTCATGTCCTCATGTCCTCATGTCCTCATGTCCACTTGTCCTTATGTCCACCTGTCCTCGTGTCCACTTGTCCACCTGTCCTCATGTCCCTGTCCTCATGTCCACCTGTCCTCATGTCCACCTGTCCTCATGTCCACATGTCCTTATGTCCACTTGTCCTCCTGTCATGTCCTCCTCCTGTCCTCATGTCCTTCTGTCTCCTGTCCTCATGTCCTCCTGTCCTCCTGTCCTCATGTCCTCCTGTCCTCATGTCCTTTTGTCCTCATCTCCTCATATCCTCCTGTCCATTTGTCCTCATGTCCTCCTGTCATCATGTCCTCATGTCATGTCCTCCTCCTCATGTCCTCCTGTCCTCATGTCATGTCCTGTCCTCATGTCCTCCTGTCTCATGTCCTCCTGTCCCTCCTCCTGTCCTCCTGTCCTGTCATCCTGTCCTCCTGTCCTCATGTCCTCATGTCCTCCTGTCCTCATGTCCTCCTGTCCTCCTGTCCTGTGTCCTCATGTCATCCTGTCCTTGTGTCCTCATGTCCTCATGTCCTGTCCTCATGTCTCATGTCCTCCTGTCCTCCCTGTCCTCATGTCCTGTGTCATCCTGTCCTCCTGTCCTCCTTTCCCTTTGTCCTCATGTCCTCATGTCCTCCTGTCCTCCTGTCCTTTTGTCCTCATGTCCTCCTGTCCTCATGTCCTTTTGTCCTCCTGTCCTCCTGTCCTTTTGTCCTCATGTCCTTTTGTCCTACACACACACACACACACACACACACACACACACACACACACACACACACACACACACACACACACACACACACACACACACACACACACACACACACACACACACACACACACACGGCGTACTGACCCGTGTGGCGTCCACTGCTGCGTACATGACGTCCACACAGTCTGACGACAACCCCTGAGGAGGAAACACAACCTGAACGACTGTTTCACTTTGTGATCTCAGACTGATCAGGTTTAGAGGGATCAGGTGAGAGGGATCAGGTAAGAGGGATCAGAGGACTGAGAGGGACTAGGTGAGAGGGATCAGGTTTAGAGATCAGGTGAGAGGATCAGTGAGAGGGATCAGGTTTAGAGGGACCAGGGTGAGAGGATCAGTGGCTTAGAGGATCAGGTGAGAGGATCAGGTGAGAGGGATCAGGTTTAGAGGATCAGTGAGAGTGGATCAGGTTTAGAGGACAGGTGAGAGGATCAGTTTAGAGGGGACTCCGGGTTTAGAGGATCCAGGTGAGAGGGATCAGGTGAGAGGGATCAGGTGAGAGGGATCAGGTTTAGAGGGATCGGGTGAGAGGGACTAGTGAGAGGGATCAGGTGAGAGGGATCAGGGTTGAGGGATCAGGTGAGAGGGATCAGGTTTAGAGGACTGGGGTGAGAGGGATCAGGCTAGAGGATAGGTCAGAGAGGATCAGGTTTAGAGGGATCAGGTGAGAGGCATCAGGTGAGAGGGATCAGGTTTAGAGGGATCAGGTGTCTGACTGACCAGCTGCAGCAGCTTGCATCCGCCTCAACACGTTGTCGAGTTGAGGGGTCCTGTTCTCAGCGGACCCCGGGTCCCCCCAGGCCGCCCACCTGTAGTGAGTAGGACCCACCTGGCGGAGTAGGACCCACCTGTGGTGGAAGAGGACCCACCTGTGGTGGGAGTAGGACCCACCTGTGGTGGGAGTAGGACCCACCTGCAAGTAGGACCCACCTGTAGTAGGGAGTAGGACCCACCTGTGGTAGGAAGTAGGACCCACCTGTAGTAGGAAGTAGGACCCACCTGTAGTAGGGAGTAGGACCCACCTGTAGTGGGTGGGACCCACCTGTAGTGAGGGATGGGACCCACCTGTAGTAGGAGCAGGACCCACCTGTGGTAGGGGTTGGACCCACCTGTAGTAGGGAGTAGGACCCACCTGTAGTAGGGAGTAGGACCCACCTGTAGTAGGATGTAGGACCCACCTGTGGTAGGAAGTAGGACCCACCTGTGGTAGGAAGTAGGACCCACCTGTGGTAGGAAGTAGGACCCACCTGTAGTAGGGAGTAGGACCCACCTGTAGTAGGGAGTAGGACCCACCTGTGGTAGGAAGTAGGACCCACCTGTAGGGTATGAACTGCGAAGCTTCGGGGTCAAACTTCTTCCAGGTGTCATCAAACTTGAGTGGTAGTGGCGGCTCAGCGGTCGTCGGCTCCTCCGAAGGTCTCGGGCGATGGCGATGTACAGGTGCACCACCAGCAGGAGGTAGCGGCGGCGTGAGAGCGATGGCGACGGAGCGCGCAGTCACGCTAGCAGTCCTCCCGGGTTACTCCGTGTCGGTGTGATCTGCGGCGCCAGCCACATACGGTGCCGAGCTGCTGGCCAGCAGCATCGCCATTCTATCCACATCTCGAAGTTCACCATAGGTCCAGCGGCCTCTTCACCTGGCCCACCAGGCTAACAGCATGCCGAAGACGGAGGAGGTGAACGTGACGATGAAGAGGAGGAGGCCGATGTTGAAGCCATGTGACAGAATAGTGTGAACGCTTCCGGATGCCTCTGGCCTCGGAGAGCAGGCGCACTACCGGAAGATACGCTTTCCAGCACGCGGTTCATTGATCGCATGGACACAAAGTACTTCTCAGTGACGACGCCTGAAGAGGAGAAAACTATTCAACTCAACTCCCGTCACGAGGAACACGTGGAGAGGAATCTGAAGCCTTCATCGAGGGAACATGTGTCACGAGACGACACCACCTGTCCATGTCTCCTCTCACCTGATCATCCCTTCACTCAGCCTCACACACCTGAAGCTCCGCCTCCTTAAGGCCACCTCTTTGAGTTGTGTGAAGAACACGACTGAACTCATTATTATATCATCTCATCTTCTAGAAGCTTCTTGATGTCTCATTATGTGGAGGAGATCTGGACCAATGAAGCTCGTGGGGGCGTGTCTTGTTTTTCGATGCTCATCAACACTATTGGGACTCATCACTCACACTCACAGGACACATTGCATCCTGGAACATGCACATCGTGTTCTTGATCTCAACACCAGGGGGCGCTACAATGGTTTGCCCAATGTGTTTATTCTAGGTATATATATTATATAGACCTGTCTTGTCCTCCACAGGTGAGAGTCAAACTCACAGAGTGGAAACATGGACATCACCCACCATTGAACAGATGATATGAAAAGGCGCCTTATAAGATAAATGTATTATTATTATTATAATGTGGCTTTCAGAAAACTCTCTAATAATTGAAGTCTCAGATGTTAATTTCTGTGAATAAAGCAGCCAGTCGTTTCAATGAATTCAGACGATGACGTCACCGGAGGACCTCACCAGATAAGAGTTATTCAGTAGCAGTCAGCAGGTTCCAGCCGTCGGTGAAGTAGTGCTGCCGGAGCGCCGCCAGCTTCAGGAGGACCTCCATGACGAAGAGGCATTGTGGGCGTCGTGAACCCCACAGTCAGAACCGCCTCCTTGAGCCCGCTCTGCTGGTCCGTCTCCACCATCAGGGCCACCAGGTTCAGGCAGACCATTCACCATGAGACACCTGAAGGTGGCGCAGTCACCAGGTCCAAGAGCCGGGCCTGCAGGCAGTTCTGAAGGGAGGAGCAGCGAGGTAACCCATTCATCAGCGCCCCACAAGTGACTCTGAGTCCAGTTATTTTCGTCTCTTAATGTTCTTATCTTTATGTGTTTGAGGTTTGTTGTTGTTATGAAGTAAACACGTTGGACCAGGTATATATTTATGATGACAAATTAATTTGCATGTTCACCGTTAACTGACACCCAATAATGCTCATTGTTTTGCCTGATTGCACAGGAGCCCATCAGGTGCCTGAGCCCTAACAGAAAAGACTACCTGACCCTCAACGGTCCAGGTGTCTGCAGATGACGTCAGTTCTGGATGACCGTAACCCACAGGGTGAGCTGGCTGATCGAAGGTCTCAGGCCGGTTCTTCACAGAAAGTAAAGGATTGCTGCTCTGGGACTCAGATTAGAGCTTCACAAGCCATTAGACACACATGAGGAAGTCCGAGACGGTCCGCCAGGACCAGTCAGTCACCAGTCAGTCACCAGTCGGATCGTCAGTCAGGAACCAGTCAGTCACTCAGGTCACATATAGTCACACCCACCAGTCGGCCGGTTACAGTCATGTCGCATAGTCACGGTCAGTATTGATCGGTCCACCCACATCAGTAACATAGTCACCATGTCACACAGTCACCAGTCACACAGTTCACCATGTCAGTCACCCCGGTCAGCCAGCCATCTCGCGGTCAGGTCACCCGTCATAGTCATATAGCCCACCAGGTCAGAGTCACATTAGTCTTGGTCAGTCCCATTGAGGTCGGTCACTCAGAGTTCATCAGGACACACACCAGGTCATTCAGGTCATGTCACTCGGTCACCAGGTAACATAGTCACATGTCACCAGTCCAGGTAACTCAGTCAGAGTCACATAGTCACCAGGTTGAGTCATAGTCACCAGAGTCACGTTGACCAGGTCACATAGGTCACGATTCACCCAGTCACCAGGTCACATTGTCACAGAGTCAGTCACACCAGTCACCAGTCACACATATCACATGTAGTCACCAGGTCACATAGTCACTCTGTGACACACCAGTCGGTAGTCACACATTCATCCAGACGGTCGGTCACAGAGTCCACCAGGTAACATATTCACTCAGTGACTCTGTCAATTCGGTCATAGTCCATGTAGTCGAAGTCACCGAAGTAGGTCACTGATCAGTATTCACCATAGATCACTCAGTCGGTCAGTGCGGTCACCTGTAGTCACTCCCACCTGAAAATAGTCACCAAGGTCAGTCACCCACCAGGTCACTCAGTGTAGTCGGTCACCCAGTCAGGTCACATAGTCACACCCACCAGGTCGGTCAACACATCGGTCCTATGTGACACATAGTAGGACACATTCACTGTCACAGTCACTCAGTCCAGGCGGTCGGTCACATCACCATGACACCGGTCGTAGTCACACACAGTCACCATGTAGTTATGATGGTCACCAGGTCACATAGTCATGGTCACCCACCAGTAACACATCGGTCACCTGTCAGTCACATAGGTAACATATTCGCGGTAGTCACTCAGTGCTATCTCACCATAGTGGTCAGTCACCCAGTCCACTAGGTAACAGTCACATGACTCGGTCACCCACTCAGTCAGCCTTCATAGGTCACACAATCACATAGTAACACAGTCACCATCGACACTGTCAGGTCAGTCACAGAGTCGGTCATAGGTCACACTCATCCTCTGTTCCATCACACCCAGAGTCAGGTCAGTCACCCAGTCTGTCAGTCCACCAGGTCACCTTTCAGTCAGCCAGGACACAACTCACCAGGTCGGTCACAGTCTCTTGACCGGTCACCGGAATACATAGTCACCATGTCGGTCACCCAGTCACAGGTCACTTGATCCATGTCACGACCGCACCAGGTAAACACAGTTGTCTGCTATGTCACTCACTAGGGGTCAGCACAGTCTGGTCCATGTGATTGGTCCCAGCTCCGGTCTATACAAATTCTCTTCGCTCTGTCACACTCCACCAGGGGACTTCAATCCTACCAAGGTCGCATATGGTCATGATGACACACCCAACTGGTCTCATGATCGGTCCAAGTGACACACCACCAGGTCGACGGCATGCCTCTGCGGTCCGACCGCAGGTAACACAGTCTCAGCCTCTGGTCACCACTAGGTCAACTCCAGACATGACACCTACTATTCGGTCACCATGACACAATCGGTCAGTCTGGCTAACCAGTTCAGCTGCTGTTGGCACCTAGACTGCAGGAACCAGTCGGGGTCCCAATCAGCTAATAACTCACCTGCCAGCCGAAGAATGACAGTCAGCCAGTCGGCATGCCGTGGTAACAATCAGCTAAGGCCAGTAAGTTACCTGTAGTTGCGGCAATCAGGCCCGTCCAGTGCTCTGGTCAGGTCTAATGCGTGGACTACTGCCTCCTCTGTGAGGTCTACACAGTGGTCTCAGTCCGGGAGCCCGGTCATCCAGGGTCCGCAGTCGGTCAGGGTCTCACCCTGTGGTCAGAGGAGGTCCACCAGAGTCCGGTGTTCATAGGTCCAATGGTCGGTCCGGTGGAGTCCAGATCGAGTCTCAGGGGAGTCCATTGGTTCCAGCAACCCGGTCCAGGGAGTCGGTTAGAGTCCTGGCTTGATCGGGATTGATCGGTTGCCAGAGTAGAGTCATTGGTTGTTTCACGCAGTCAGTCCAAGTCTTGGTCGCAGTCCACCGAGCTATCCAGGAACCAGAGTCCCTTTCGGTCGCCGGTCATTGGTCAGTCAGCCTTAGGAGTCCAACGGTCTGTCACCGAGTCCTTAGAGTCTTTCCGAGTAAACACACTGCAACGAACCATATCGGATTAAAAACAGCAGATTTCCACTTCAGTCGCACTGGAGTCACTTTAGAGTCAGTGGCGCTTTCGGTCTTGTCGACTCGTAGGAGTCCAATGTCGGTCATAGCTTCAGTCCATTCGGTCTATTGACCGGTCAGGTCAGCCAACGGTCACCAGGGTAAGTCGCTTTAGTCACCAGGTCACCAGTCATTCAGTCCATAGTAGATCTCAGTCCAGTAGGAGTCAGGAGTCACTCAGCCTAGTACTCAGTAGAGTCCCACCTGTAGTAGTAGTCACGCAGTCGGTGGGAAGTAGGACCCACTCAGTAGCCAGTGGACCCACCTCTGTAGTAGGTCGGAGCAGGACCCACTCAGGTAGGAAGTAGGAGTCACCAGTAGGAACCCACTCGGTCACCAGTCAGTAGGACCCACCTGTAGTAGGAAGTGGGACCCACCTGTGTAGGGTCAAGTGGACCCACCTGTAGGTAGGTCACCTGTAGTCGGTGGAAGTAGGACCCACCTGAAGTAGTGGTCAAGGACCCACTGTAGGGAGTCACAGACCCACCTGTAGTAGGGACATAGGGACCCACCTGTCAGTCAGGGTACCCAGTCTGTAGTAGGCGGACCCACCTGGTAGTCAGCCAGGACCCAGGTAGGAAGTCGGTCACCCACCTGGTAGGGGAGTCGGTCCCACCTGTAGGTAGGGAAGTCGGACCCACCTGTGGTAGTGATAGGACCCACCTGTAGTAGGAAGCGGTCCCACCTTGTAGTCACCTAGGGAGTCTCAGTAGTCACCATTCCACAGTCACCAGCCTGTTGACCTCACGCAGTCTGGATTCAGCCGCCCACCTGTCGGTCACCGGTCGGTCGGTCGGTCGCGGTCGGTCACCGGTCGGTCAGCCCAGTCGGTCGCAGTCGGTCAGCCGGTCAGTCACCAGCCGGGACGGTCAATCAGCCCCGGTCGGTCAATGATCGGTCACCCGGTCAGTCGGCCGGTCAGTTGGCCAGTCGGTCAGCCGGTCAGTCGTGACCGCAGTCGATTAATTCGCGGTCGGTCAGCGGTCAGTCGGCCAGGCGGTCGGTCAGCCGGTCGGTCTTGATCGGTCACCAACACTTGGTCGGTCGGTCGGCGGGAACGCGGTCGGTCACCGGTCGGTCAGCCGGTCAGTCAGCCGGTCGGTCGGTCAGCCCGGTCAGTCTGGGACCAGTCGGTCCAGCCCGGTCGGTCCGGCCGCGGTCGGTCAGCCGGTCAATCAGCCCGGTCGGTCAGTCCGGTCGGTCACCGGTCGGTCCGGGAACCCGGTCAATCGGTCGGTCGGTCGACGGTCAGTCACGATCGGTCGGTCAGCCAGTCGGTCACCGGTCAGTCAGCCAGTTAAATTCACCAGCCGGGACCCGGTCAGTCAATGGTCGGTCAGCCAGTCGGTCACCCGGTCGGTCAGCGGTCAGTCGGTTAGCCAGTCAGTCGGCCGGTCGGTCGGCAGCCGGCCACCGGTCGGTCGGTCGCAGTCGGTCCCGGTCGGTCCAGCCGGAACCGGTCGGTCAGCGGTCAGTCGCGGTCCAGTCACCGGTCGGTCAGCCGGTCGGTCAGCCGGTCGGTCACTTAGTCACCGGAACGGTCGCCGGTCAGTCGGCCGGTCGGTCATTGGTCCTTGATCGGCAGGAACGGTCAGTCCAGCCGGTCGGTTATTGGTCAGTCAGCTTGGCGGTCGCAGTCGGTCAGTCACCGGTCGGTCTTGACGGGATCGGTCAGTCAGCCGGTCGGTCGGTCGGTACCCAGTCGGTCGGTCACAGTCGGTCGGTCGGCCGGTCAGTTGGCCGGTCGGTCACCAGTCGGTCGGCCATGCCGGTCGGTCGGTCGCAGCCGGTCAGTCACCGGTCAGTGGGCCGGTCGCCAGTCGGTCGCGGTCGGTCAATGGCACCGGTCGGTCGCGATGGTCAGCCGGTCGGTCACCGGTCGGTCAATTGGTCGGCCAGTCCGATTTTGCCAGTCAGTCGGCGGGAACCGGTCGGTCAGTCGGTCCGGTCGGTCGCGGTCGGTCACGCGGTCAGTCCAGCCGGTCGGTCACCAGCCGGTTCGGTCCGGCCGGCCGGTCAGTGACGCGGTCGGTCAGCCGGTCGCCCGTCTTGATTGGCCGGTCGGTCAGGTCGGTCAGTTGGTCGTCGCCGGTCGGTCAGCCCGGTCAGTGCGGTCGGTCGCGGTCGGTCAGCCAGTCGGTCAGTCACCAGTCGGTCGCAGTCGGTCGCAGTCGGTCAGCCAGTCGGTCAGTGCTGGTCAGTCAGCGGTCGGTCAGTCGCAGTCGGTCAGCCAGTCGGTCAGCCAGTCGGTCAGCCGGTCGGTCAGCCCGATTCGGTCAATCAGCCAGTCGGTCGGCCGGTCGGTCACCAGTCGGTCAGCCGGTCAATTGGTCTTGATCGGTGGTCGGCGGTCCCGGTCAGCCGCAGTCAGGTCACCGATGCGGTCGGTCGCAGTCGGTCAGCCGGTCGGTCAGTCGGTCGCGGTCGGTCACCCAGGTCGGTCACCCGGTCCGGTCGTCGGTCGATCAGTCGGTCGGTCAGTCGGTCGGTCGGTCAGTCGGTCGGTCGGTCAGCCCGGTCAGTCGGCCAGTCACCGGTCGGTGAGTCCGGTCGGTCCGGTCGATGCGGTCGGTCAGCCCGTCAGTCCGGCGTCGGTCAGCCGGTCGGTCGCGGATCGGTCAGCCGGTCGGTCGGTCGGTCGCGGCCGGTCGGTCACTCGGTCACGGTCGGTCGGTCAGCCGGTCGGTCGCAGCCGGTCGGTCAGCCGGTCGGTCAATGGCGGTCGGTCGGTCGCGGTCGGTCAACCGGTCGGTCGCAGTCGGTCGCAGTCAGTCATGGTCGGTCAGCCCGGTCAGTCGCAGTCGGTCACCAGTCCGTCGGCCAGTCAGTCGCCGGTCAGTCGCAGTCGGTCAGCCGGTCGGTGTTGGTCAGTCACCCGGTCGGTCGCCGGTCAGTCGGCCGGTCGGTCAGCCGGGTCGGTCAATCCCGGTCGGTCAGCCCGGTCGGGTCGTCACCAGTCGGTCAGCCGGTCACCGGTCGGTTGGCGGTCGGCCGGTCGGTCAGTCGGTCACCCCAGGAACCGGTCAGTCACCAGTCAGTCACCAGTCAGCCGGTCAGTCACCAGTCAGTCGGGGTCAGTCACCGTCAGTCAGCCAGTCAGTCACCAGTCAGTCAGCCAGCCGGTCAGCCAGTCAGTCGCGGTCAGTCAGCCAGTCGGCCAGTCAGTCAGTCAGTCAGCCAGTCAGTCACCAGTCCGGTCAGTCAGCCAGTCACCAGTCAGTCATCGTCAGTCAGCCAGTCACCGGTCAGTCAGCCAGGTCAGTCACCAGCCAGTCAGTCAGCCAGTCAGCGTCACCAGCCGTCAGCCAGCGTCGGTCAGCCAGTCGTCACCAGTCAGTCAGCCAGTCAGTCACCAGGTCAGTCACAGGAACCAGTCAGTCACAGCGTCAGTCACCAGTCGTCAGCCAGGTCACCAGTCAGTCAGCCAGTCAGTCACCAGTCAGTCACCAGTCAGTCAGCCGGTCGTCAGCCAGTCAGTCACCAGCCGTCACCAGTCAGTCAGCCAGTCAGTCAGCCAGCCGTCACCAGCCAGTCACCAGTCGTCATCAGTCACCAGTCAGCCAGTCAGTCAGCCAGTCAGTCAGTCAGTCACCAGTCAGCCGTCAGCCAGCCCAGTCACCAATCAGGTCGGTCACCAGTCAGTCAGTCAGTCACCAGTCAGTCACCAGTCAGTCAGCAGTCAGTCAGCCAGTCAGTCACCAGGCCAGAACCAGTCAGTCAGTCAGTCAGTCAGGCCAGTCGTCACCAGTCAGTCAGCCAGTCAGTCACCAGCCAGTCAGCCAGTCAGTCGCCAGCCAGCCGTCAATCAGCCAGTCAGTCACCAGTCGTCACCAGCCGTCAGCCAGTCAGTCGGGCCAGGAACCAGTCAGTCACCAGTCAGTCACCAGTCGGTCACCAGTCAGTCACCAGTCAGTCAGCCAGTCGTCAGCCAGTCGTCACCAGCCGGTCAGTGTCCAGACCAGTCAGTCAGCCAGTCAGTCACCAGTCAGTCAGCCAGTCAGTCAGCCAGTCAGTCGGTCAGCCAGTCGGTCACCAGCCAGGAACCAGTCAGCCAGTCAGTCAGCCAGTCAGTCACCAGTCAGTCAGCCAGTCGTCAGCCCAGTCAGTCAGCCAGTCAGTCAGCCAGCCACCAGTCAGTCAGTCACCAGTCAGTCACCGGTCGGTGGCCAGGTCAGCCAGTACCAGTCAGTCAGTCAGCCAGTCACCAGTCAGTCAGCCAGTCAGTCACCAGTCAGTCACCAGTCAGTCACCAGTCAGTCAGCCAGGAACCAGTCAGTCAGCCAGTCAGTCACCAGTCAGTCAGCCAGTCACCAGGCCAGTCAGCCAGTCAGTCACCAGTCAGTCAGCCAGTCAGTCAGTCACCAGTCAGTCACCAGTCAGCCAGTCAGTCACCAGTCAGTCAGTCAGTCACCAGTCAGTCAGACAGTCAGTCACCAGTCAGTCAGCCAGCCGCCACCAGTCAGTCAGTCAGTCGTCAGTCAGTCAGCCAGTCAGTCAGCGAGTCAGTCAGCCAGTCAGTCAGCCAGCCGTCAGTCAGTCGGTCAGCCAGCCGGGGCCAGTCAGTCACCCGGTCAGTCGGTCACCAGTAGTCAGTCAGCCACAGTCAGTCAGCCGGTCTCACCAGTCAGTCAGCCCGGTCAGTCACCAGTCGTCATCAGTCAGCGTCAGCCAGTCAGTCAGCCAGCGGTCACCAGTCAGTCACCAGTCAGTCAGCCAGTCACCAGCCAGGAAGTCAGTCACCAGCCAGGAACCAGTCAGCCAGTCAGTCACCAGTCAGTCAGCCAGTCAGTCAGCCAGTCAGCCAGCCAGGTCAGTCAGCCAGTCGTCAGCAGTCAGTCACCAGCCGTCAGCCAGTCAGGTCACCAGTCAGTCACCAGTCAGTCACAGTCAGTCACCAGTCAGTCACCAGGTCAGTCAGTCAGCCAGTCAGTCACCAGTCAGTCAGCTCAGCCGTCAGTCACCAGCCAGGAACCAGTCAATCAGCCAGCCGTCAGCCAGTCAGTCACCAGTCAGTCAGCCAGTCAGTTAGCCAGTCAGTCAGCCAGTCAGTCAGCCAGCCACCAGTCAGTCAGCGTCAGTCACCAGTCAGTCACCAGTCAGGTCAGCCAGTCAAGCCAGTCAGTCAGCCACCAGTCAGTCACCAGTCAGTCACCAGTCAGTCAGCCAGTCACCAGTCAGTCAGCCAGTCAGTCACCAGTCAGTCAGCCAGTCACCAGTCAGTCAGCCAGTCAGTCACCAGTCAGTCAGCCAGGAACCAGTCAGTCAGCCAGTCAGTCACCAGTCAGTCACCAGTCAGTCAGCCAGTCAGTCAGCCAGTCAGTCAGCCAGTCAGTCACCAGCCAGGAACCAGTCAATCAGCCAGTCAGTCAGCCAGTCAGTCACCAGTCAGTCAGCCAGTCAGTTAGCCAGTCAGTCAGCCAGTCAGTCAGCCAGCCACCAGTCAGTCAGTCACCAGTCAGTCACCAGTCAGTCAGCCAGTCAGTCAGTCACCAGTCAGTCACCAGTCAGTCAGCCAGGAACCAGTCAGTCAGCCAGTCACCAGTCAGTCACCAGTCAGTCAGCCAGTCAGTCACCAGTCAGTCACCAGTCAGTCAGCCAGTCAGTCAGCCAGTCAGTCACCAGCCAGGAACCAGTCAATCAGCCAGTCAGTCAGCCAGTCAGTCACCAGTCAGTCAGCCAGTCAGTTAGCCAGTCAGTCAGCCAGTCAGTCAGCCAGCCACCAGTCAGTCAGTCACCAGTCAGTCACCAGTCAGTCAGCCAGTCACCAGTCAGTCAGTCAGTCAGTCACCAGTCAGCCAGTCAGTCAGCCAGTCAGTCACCAGTCAGTCAGCCAGTCAGTCAGCCAGTCAGTCACCAGTCAGTCAGCCAGTCAGTCACCAGCCAGGAACCAGTCAGTCACCAGTCAGTCAGTCAGTCACCAGTCAGTCAGCCAGTCAGTCACCAGTCAGTCAGCCAGTCAGTCAGCCAGTCAGTCACCAGTCAGTCAGTCAGTCAGTCAGTCAGTCAGTCAGTCACCAGTCAGTCACCAGTCAGTCAGCCAGTCACCAGTCAGTCAGTCAGTCAGTCACCAGTCAGTCAGCCAGTCAGTCAGCCAGTCAGTCAGCCAGTCACCAGTCAGTCAGCCAGTCAGCCAGTCAGTCACCAGTCAGTCAGCCAGTCAGTCACCAGTCAGTCACCAGTCAGTCAGTCAGTCAGTCAGTCAGTCACCAGTCAGTCAGCCAGTCAGTCACCAGTCAGTCAGCCAGTCAGTCACCAGTCAGTCACCAGTCAGTCAGCCAGTCAGTCACCAGTCAGTCACCAGTCAGTCAGCCAGTCAGTCAGCCAGTCAGTCACCAGCCAGGAACCAGTCAGTCAGCCAGTCAGTCACCAGTCAGTCACCAGTCAGTCAGCCAGTCAGTCAGCCAGTCAGTCACCAGTCAGTCAGCCAGTCAGTCACCAGTCAGTCACCAGTCAGTCAGTCAGTCACCAGTCAGTCACCAGTCAGTCACCAGTCAGTCAGCCAGTCAGTCACCAGTCAGTCAGCCAGTCAGTCACCAGTCAGTCAGCCAGTCAGTCAGCCAGTCAGTCACCAGCCAGGAACCAGTCAGTCAGCCAGTCAGTCACCAGTCAGTCAGCCAGTCAGTCAGCCAGTCACCAGTCAGTCACCAGTCAGTCACCAGTCAGTCAGCCAGTCACCAGTCAGTCAGTCAGTCAGTCACCAGTCAGTCAGCCAGTCAGTCAGCCAGCCAGTCAGTCAGTCAGCCAGTCAGCCAGTCAGTCACCAGTCAGTCAGCCAGTCAGTCAGCCAGTCAGTCACCAGTCAGTCACCAGTCAGTCAGCCAGTCAGTCACCAGTCAGTCACCAGTCAGTCAGTCACCAGTCAGTCACCAGTCAGTCACCAGTCAGTCAGCCAGTCAGTCACCAGTCAGTCAGCCAGTCAGTCACCAGCCAGGAACCAGTCAATCAGCCAGTCAGTCAGCCAGTCAGTCACCAGTCAGTCAGCCAGTCAGTTAGCCAGTCAGTCAGCCAGTCAGTCAGCCAGCCACCAGTCAGTCAGTCACCAGTCAGTCACCAGTCAGTCAGCCAGGAACCAGTCAGTCACCAGTCAGTCACCAGTCAGTCACCAACCAGTCACCAGTCAGTCAGCCAGGAACCAGTCAGTCACCAGTCAGTCACCAGTCAGTCAGCCAGTCAGTCACCAGTCAGTCAGCCAGGAACCAGTCAGTCAGCCAGTCAGTCACCAGTCAGTCAGCCAGTCAGTCAGCCAGTCAGTCACCAGCCAGGAACCAGTCAATCAGCCAGTCAGTCAGCCAGTCAGTCACCAGTCAGTCAGCCAGTCAGTTAGCCAGTCAGTCAGCCAGTCAGTCAGCCAGCCACCAGTCAGTCAGTCACCAGTCAGTCACCAGTCAGTCAGCCAGTCACCAGTCAGTCAGCCAGTCAGTCACCAGTCAGTCACCAGTCAGTCAGCCAGCCACCAGTCAGTCAGTCACCAGTCAGTCACCAGTCAGTCAGCCAGGAACCAGTCAGTCAGCCAGTCAGTCACCAGTCAGTCACCAGTCAGTCAGCCAGTCAGTCAGCCAGTCAGTCACCAGCCAGGAACCAGTCAATCAGCCAGTCAGTCAGCCAGTCAGTCACCAGTCAGTCAGCCAGTCAGTTAGCCAGTCAGTCAGCCAGCCACCAGTCAGTCAGTCACCAGTCAGTCACCAGTCAGTCAGCCAGTCACCAGTCAGTCAGTCAGTCAGTCACCAGTCAGTCAGCCAGTCAGTCACCAGTCAGTCAGCCAGTCAGTCAGCCAGTCAGTCACCAGTCAGTCAGCCAGTCAGTCACCAGCCAGGAACCAGTCAGTCACCAGTCAGTCAGTCAGTCACCAGTCAGTCAGCCAGTCAGTCACCAGTCAGTCAGTCAGTCACCAGTCAGTCAGCCAGTCAGTCACCAGTCAGTCAGCCAGTCAGTCAGTCAGTCAGTCAGTCAGTCAGTCACCAGTCAGTCACCAGTCAGTCAGCCAGTCACCAGTCAGTCAGTCAGTCAGTCACCAGTCAGTCAGCCAGTCAGTCAGCCAGTCAGTCACCAGTCAGTCAGCCAGTCAGTCAGCCAGTCAGTCACCAGTCAGTCAGCCAGTCAGTCAGCCAGTCAGTCACCAGTCAGTCACCAGTCAGTCAGCCAGTCAGTCACCAGTCAGTCAGCCAGTCAGTCAGCCAGTCAGTCAGTCAGCCAGTCAGTCACCAGTCAGTCACCAGTCAGTCAGCCAGTCAGTCACCAGTCAGTCACCAGTCAGTCAGCCAGTCAGTCAGCCAGTCAGTCACCAGCCAGTCAGCCAGTCAGTCACCAGTCAGTCAGCCAGTCAGTCACCAGTCAGTCACCAGTCAGCCAGTCAGTCAGTCACCAGTCAGCCAGTCAGTCACCAGTCAGCCAGTCACCAGTCAGTCAGTCAGTCAGTCACCAGTCAGTCAGCCAGTCAGTCAGCCAGCCAGTCAGTCAGTCAGCCAGTCAGTCACCAGTCAGTCACCAGTCAGTCAGCCAGTCAGTCAGCCAGTCACCAGTCAGTCAGCCAGTCAGTCACCAGTCAGTCAGCCAGTCAGTCAGCCAGTCAGTCACCAGTCAGTCACCAGTCAGTCACCAGTCAGTCAGCCAGTCAGTCACCAGTCAGTCACCAGTCAGTCACCAGTCAGTCAGCCAGTCAGTCAGCCAGTCACCAGTCAGTCACCAGTCAGTCAGCCAGTCACCAGTCAGTCAGTCAGTCAGCCAGTCACCAGTCAGTCAGTCAGTCAGTCACCAGTCAGTCAGCCAGTCAGTCAGCCAGCCAGTCAGTCAGTCAGCCAGTCAGTCACCAGTCAGCCAGTCAGTCAGCCAGCCAGTCAGTCAGTCAGCCAGTCAGTCACCAGTCAGTCACCAGTCAGTCAGCCAGTCAGTCAGCCAGTCAGTCACCAGTCAGTCAGCCAGTCAGTCACCAGTCAGTCACCAGTCAGTCAGTCAGTCGTCAGTCACCAGTCAGTCACCAGTCAGTCACCAGTCAGTCAGCCAGTCAGTCACCAGTCAGTCACCAGTCAGTCAGCCAGTCAGTCACCAGTCAGTCAGCCAGTCAGTCAGTCAGTCAGTCACCAGTAACCAGTCGTCAGTCAGTCAGTCAGTCAGTCAGCCAGTCAGTCACCAGTCAGTCAGCCAGTCAGTCAGCCAGTCAGTCACCAGTCAGTCAGCCAGTCAGTCACCAGTCAGTCACCAGTCAGTCACCAGTCAGTCAGTCACCAGTCAGTCACCAGTCAGTCAGTCACCAGTCAGTCAGTCACCAGTCAGTCACCAGTCAGTCAGTCACCAGTCAGTCAGCCAGTCAGTCAGTCAGTAACCAGTCAGTCAGTCACCAGTCAGTCACCAGTCAGTCAGCCAGTCAGTCAGCCAGTAACCAGTCAGTCAGAATAAAGACTCATCTGGTCTCTCAGCAGGTGGTCGATGATGACTCTGATGAAGAAGTTGAAAGTGAAGAAGCAGCAGAGGATGAAGGAGATGAAGTACAGGTACATGTAGGGGTTGGACTCATAGATCGGCTGTGACTCCACCTACACACACACACACACACACACACGCACACACACACACACACACACACACACACACACACACACACACACACACACACACACACACACACACACACACACACACACACACACACACACACACACACACACACACATTGAGGTTGTATTAAGACAGGGGTGCTCACAGTTTTTCAGCATGCGAGCTACTTATATAATGACCAAGTCAAAATGATCTACCTATGTGGGGGGGGGGGTGGGGACGACACACGCCGGCATCGAGAAGTGTTAACACGACACGTGGAGACAGAATTACATGCCGGTGGAGAGACGATCAACAACAGACGTTTAGTTTAATACAAGAACAAAGACGCCTCTAATAAAGGGACCTGACATCACTGCTGCTGTCATCTGAGCTCGAGAGAAAACTACAGGGGGGCGGGCCCATTTTTAAAAATGTCATGCGATACTACATTCACGATCTACCAATACTACCTTAACGATCTACCAATACTACCTTAACGATCTACCAATACTACCTTCGCGATCGATGTATTGAGACCCTGTATTCAGACAGCTCTCCATCAGGAGCTCCTCCATCAGGTCTTTTCAGGTGGAGGTGAGTCTGCTTCATGTTTCTCAGCCTCCACTCTTCAGCTCATCAGAAGGTTCTTTGTGTGTTTGTCCTCCTGTCCTCATGTCCTCATGTCCTTTTGTCCTCCTGTCCTCCTGTCCTCATGTCCTCCTGTCCTCATGTCCTCATGTCCTCCTGTCCTCCTGTCCTCATGTCCTCCTGTCCTCATGTCCTCATGACCTCATGTCCTCCTGTCCTCATCTCCTCCTGTCCTCATGTCCTCTTGTCCTCATGTCCTCCTGTCCATTTGTCCTCCTGTACTTCTGTCCTCATGTCCTCCTGTCCTCATGTCCTTTTGCCCTCATGTCCTCATGTCCTCCTGTTCCTTTGTCCTTCTGTCCTTTTGCCATCCTGTCCTCATGTCCTCCTGTCCTTTTGTCCTCATGTCCTCCTGTCCTCATGTCCTCCTGTCCTTTTGTCCTCCTGTCCTCCTGTCCGCATGTCCCTTTGTCCTCCTGTCATCATGTCCTCCTGGCCTCATGTCCCTTTGTCCTCCTGTCCTCATGTCCTCATGTCCTCATGTCCTCCTGTCCTCATGGCCTCCTGTCCTCATGTCCCTTTGTCCTCCTGTCCTCATGTCCTCATGTCCTGTCCTCATGGCCTCATGTCCTCCTGGCCTCATGTCCCTTTGTCCCCCTATCCTCATGTCCTCCTGTCCTCATGTCCTCCTGTCCTCTTGTCCCTTTGTCCTCCTGTCCTCATGGCCTCATGTCCTCCTGTCCTCATGTCCCTTTGTCCTCCTGTCATCCTGTCCTCATGTCCTCATGTCCTCATGTCCTCCTGTCCTCATGTCCTCCTGTCCTCCTGTCCTCATGTCCCTTTGTCCTCCTGTCATCATGTCCTCATGTCCTCCTGTCCTCATGTCCTTTTGTCCTCCTGTCCTCATGTCCTCATGTCCCTTTGTCCTCATGTCCTCCTGTCCTCATGTCCTCCTGTCCTCATGTCCTCCAGTCCTCCTGTCCTCATGTCCCTTTGTCCTTTTGTCCTCCTGTCCTCATGTCCTCATGTCCTCCTGTCCTCCTGTCCTCCTGTCCTCCTGTCCTCATGTCCTCCTGTCCTCATGTCCTTTTGTCCTCATGTCCTCATCCTAACCCTGTCCTCATGTCCTCACCCTGTCCTCATGTCCTCACCCTGTCCTCATGTCCTCCTGTCCTCATGTCCTCATGTCCTCAGGTCCTCATGTCCTGTCCTCATGTCCTCATGTCCTCATGTCCTCATGTCCTTCTGCCCTCCTGTCCTCCTGTCCCTTTGTCCTCCTGTCCTCATGGCCTCATGTCTTCATGTCCTCCTGTCCTCATGTCCTCCTGTCCTCATGTCCTCCTGTCATCATGTCCTCATATCCTCCTGTCCTTTTGTCCTCCTGTCCTCATGTCCTTTTGTCCTCCTGTTCTCATGTCCTCATATCCTCCTGTCCTTTTGTCCTCATGTCCTTGTGTCCTCCTGTCCTCCTCTCCTCCTGTCCTTTAGTCCTCATGTCCTCATGTCCTCCTGTCCTCCTGTCCTTTTGTCCTCATGTCCTCCTGTCCTCATGTCCTTTTGTCCTCCTGTCCTCCTGTCCTTTTGTCCTCATGTCCTTTTGTCCTACACACACACACACACACACACACACACACACACACACACACACACACACACACACACACACACACACACACACACACACACACACACACACACACACACACACACACACACACACACACACACATGGCGTACTGACCCGTGTGGCGTCCACTGCTGCGTACATGACGTCCACACAGTCTGACGACAACCCCTGAGGAGGAAACACAACCTGAACGACTGTTTCACTTTGTGATCTCAGACTGATCAGGTTTAGAGGGATCAGGTGAGAGGGATCAGGTAAGAGGGATCAGGTGAGAGGGATCAGGTTTAGAGGGATCAGGTGAGAGGGATCAGGTTTAGAGGGATCAGGTGAGAGGGATCAGGTGAGAGGGATCAGGTTTAGAGGGATCAGGTGAGAGGGATCAGGTTTAGAGGGATCAGGTGAGAGGGATCAGGTGAGAGGGATCAGGTTTAGAGGGATCAGGTGAGAGGGATCAGGTTTAGAGGGATCAGGTGAGAGGGATCAGGTGAGAGGGATCAGGTTTAGAGGGATCAGGTGAGAGGGATCAGGTGAGAGGGATCAGGTGAGAGGGATCAGGTTTAGAGGGATCAGGTGAGAGGGATCAGGTGAGAGGGATCAGGTGAGAGGGATCAGGTGAGAGGGATCAGGTTTAGAGGGATCAGGTGAGAGGGATCAGGTTTAGAGGGATCAGGTTTAGAGGGATCAGGTTTAGAGGGATCAGGTGAGAGGCATCAGGTGAGAGGGATCAGGTTTAGAGGGATCAGGTGTTCGGACTGACCAGCTGCAGCAGCGCCAGGTATCCGCTCAACACGTTGTCGTAGTTGAGGTCCTGGTTCCCCCAGCGGACCCCCGGGTCCCCCCAGGTCCGCCAGAGGCAGTCCGTCTTGTTGTCCACGTCCTGCGGGGAGAACCGTTCCCCCGACGTCTCGTTGACGCAGGAGGAGAAGCGTCCAGAGAACAGGGTCACCCCCAGGATGCTGAAGGCCGTCCAGAGGACCAGGACCACCAGCAGGAAGTCCAGCATGGACGGGCCGGTCCGGACCAGAGCCTGCACCACCCCCTGCACACAGACAGGGGAGAGGGAGACAGGTCGTACTGCCGGTCTGTCTGCTCAGACGTTTGAGAAGTGCAGTCTCACCCTCAGGCCCTGGAGGCGAGAGATGACCCTCAGGAGCCCCAACGCCGTGAAGGTCCTCAGCAGCTGGAAGGCCCCGAACACAGAGAGCCCCAAGGAGTCGGCAGCCAGAGACACCAGAGACACCTGGAGGGGACAGCAGAGCCATCAGAACCAGCACCAACACTACTGGGACCGGCTCAACCCATCAGAACCAGCACCAACACTACTGGGACCGGCTCAACCCATCAGAACCAGCACCAACACTACTGGGACCGGCTCAACCCATCAGAACCAGCACCAACACTACTGGGACCGGCTCAACCCATCAGAACCAGGAATGGATGTCATGGAACCGTCCCACCTGTAGGATGAGGAAGTCGATCCAGCTCCAGGCGTCGCTGAAGTACTTGTTGAGCCCCAAGGCGATCCACTTGAGGAGCACCTCCACCAGGAAGAGACAGGTGAACACCTGGTCGGCTCTGGCCAGCACCGCCCTCAACACCTGGCGCTGCTGCAGGTGGAGGTCCTCAAACATCTGTTGACAACACAGTGATGTTGGGACCAGGTGTGTGGAGGTCTGGATGTCCATGGTTGTGGACATGTTTCTCGATACTAGGATATTATTATTATTATTATTATTAATAATAATATGAATAATCATACCATATGTTTGTCTTTACCATTTATAGTAATAGTAATAATAATAATAATATTAATAATAATAATATTGTCCTTACCAGAGCTGCACTGCTCAGCACGATGATGACGATGATGATGCTCTTAAAGCAGGTGTGCTGCTCGATGGAGACACACGCTCTCCTGAAGGTAGACCAGACCCTCCCTCTGCCGCGGGACGTGTCTACGTCCAGGAACGGGCAGCACCGGTACCACCCTGAAACACACGGCACAGTTCTGTGTCTGCAGCAGACCCCGGATCAGCTGCTGCTCCATCAGTACCGTACGGGCAGTGCAGCAGGCCTCAGGCAGCTCTCCATCCTGGTCCTCTGCAGGGCTCTAGACAAACACACACACACACACACACTCAGGACACACATACACTCAAACACACACACACACACTCAGGACAGCTCATCCCCTGCATATACATATATATATACATATATACATATTTATATATATACATATATACATATTTATACATATATATACATATACAGTATGTATAAATATATACATATATATACATATATACATATATATACATAAATACATATGTATATATATATATATACATATATACATATATATATATATATATACATATATACATATATATACATATATACATATGTATATATATACATATATACATATATATATATATACATATATACATATATACATATATACATATATATATATATACATATATACATATATATACATATATACATATATATATGTATATATATACATATATATATACAAATATACATATATACATATATATATAGTATACATATCTATATACAAATATATATATACATATATATATATACGTATATACATATATACATTTATACAAACATATATATATATGTATATACATATATACATATATATACATATATACATATATACATATATATACATATATACACATATATACATATATATATATATATACATATATATATACAAATATACATATATACATATATATATCTTTGGCTCTCTCAAGGCGGGTCGCTTTCCCTCCTCCCCATGACCTTCCCTTCCCTGCTTGGCTTCTCTCGTCATGTCTTGTCTTGTTTTATACTTGAGAGACTCTCTCCTCATCGCTCTTCGAACTAAAAACCATGGACCGATCAACTGATCATCTGATCAACTGGTCTCTCAACGCACTGACACCGCCTTCTCGACGGAAGCTTGGGTTGGGGAACCTGCCCGCCCTGCCGGACGTTGCAGCTGGTTACACGATGGACGTGTCGTGTGCCTAGCAGCCTTTCCGTGGAGGACGAGATGACATCTACCTATTGGAACTATGATTACAGGATTTCTGCTGTTTGATTTGGCGCTGCCCTGGTTTATCGGAAAATTAAGGAAACGGGACAGCCGTTAAAAGCCCCGACAAGGCTGCCCGACGAAATTGGATCGATTTGCATTTTTATGGGAGGAAAGTGGTGGAATAGCAGGTGCGCAAATAGGATGTAGCTGCTGGAAGACCAAACAATCCCAATCTTATCTGCTGGCTCCCTCAACCAGAACGGGCCTTGGTCAAGGCCGTTACTGGAACAACAACTCCCCTGAAGATCGCTGAAGTGAGAACCTCTCTCATTCCCTTCCCCCTATCCACAGACACCTGTGGTTGTTTTCTCCCAGGACCTTTCAAGGCTATCTCCATGGCAACGACCATCTTATGGACTGAGAACTTTGTCTGTTGTGGCCTGGGGAGGACGACATACCAGAACACGACACGAAACTTTCAATAATACTGATTGCATTCACTACCCCCCTCCCCCCATCCCACGCCTTCGCCTGCTTTTAACCCCCAGTGTGACCGGACGGGGCTGTGCTGGCGCTGCTGTGTTGGCGCCGGACCGGCTGGCTGCTTGTCGGTGCTGGTTACCTTCTGCCCCCAATGGATGGGCTTAGATCACCCAGTTGTTGGATTACCTCCCCTCCCCCCTTCCTACTCGTTGCAAGTTATGTCTAAATGTATGTGCTTATGTGCTAAGGTGTTTTTTTCCTGCTCCCACACTGTACCCCTCTCTCGGGGCATAGTCGGGGTTGGTGTTTTCTCGCCTTCTTCCCTCATGTTATGCTGTAATCTTCATCCACCCTTTCTTGTAATTTCGATGCTTTTGTACCTGTACTCTGGCAAACGACAAATAAATATATCAATCAATCAATCAATCAATCAATATATATACATATATACTGTATATACATATATATGTATATACATATATACATATATATATACATATATACATATATACAAACATATATATATATATACATATATACGTATATACATATATACATATATACATATATATACAAATATACATATATACATATATATATACATATCTATATATATATACAAATATATATATACATATATACATATATACTGTATATACATACATATATACATATATACATATATATACATATATATATATATGTATGTATATATTAGTGCTGTGAAAAATAAGGGGGGGGGGATTACAGGGTGATGGGTGGAGATTCCCCCCTGTTATAATAGGGGAAACACACTGAGCGTGTCTTCTTGTCTGATCAATACGCAACTGTGAGGTGCGCGAATGGACCGAGCGGCCAGCTGCTGATCACTCAGTCAACGGAGCACCGAAGACCCATTTTGACCCAGGAAAAACCCTGAATGTATATATGTGATTAATCATGATTAATCCACAGAAACCTGTGATTAATCTGATTAAAAATGTAAATCGTTACATGTATATATATAGATGTATATATATATACATCTATATATATATATAGATGTATATATATATGTTGTAAATTGTTACAAAATGTAATATAATTGATGAAACTACTTTTTTCTCTTTCTCTTCGTCGTCATCAGTCTTCGTCTCAGCAGCTGCGACGGGGACCGAGTGGGCGTCACCGCTTAGGGGACCCGGGACTTCCTTGTTGCCTAGCAACAGCACAACAACACAACAACACAACAGCACAACAACACGACAACACAACAACACAATAGCACGACAACACAACAGCACAACAACACGACAGCACAACGACACGACAACACAATAGCACGACAACACAACAGCACAACAACACAACAGCACGACAACACAATAGCACGACAACACAACAGCACAACAACACGACAACACAATAGCACGACAACACAACAGCACAACAACACAACAACACAATAACACAACAGCACAGCAACACAACAACAAAACAGCACGACAACACAGCAACACAACAACATGACAACACAACAGCACAGCAACACAACAACACAACAGCACAACAGCACAACAGCACAACACCACAGAAACACAACAACACAACAACACAGAAACACAACAACACAACAGCACAACAGCACAGCAACACAACAACACAACAACACGACAACACAGCAACACAACAACACGACAACACAACAACAAAGCAACACAACAACACGACAACACAACAACACGACAACACAACAACACAGCAACACAACAACACAACAACACGACAGCACAACAGCACAGCAACACAACAACACAACAACACAACACAACAACACGACAACACAGCAACAAAACAACACAACAACACAACAGCACAGCAACACAACAACACAACGTAGGTTACACACAGTGCATCAAGCAGCTTCATCCAAGCTGAACATCATCATCAACGGTTCTTCTCTAAATAGCCAGGTCCAGGTCTGGTCCAGGTAAAGGTTTAGGTCCAGGTCTGGTCCAGGTAAAGGTTTAGGTCCAGGTCTGGTCCAGGTCCAGGTCTGGTCCTACCTGTGTGGTCGGGGGGGTCATGGGTGCTCTTCCCCAGTAAAGTCCCCAACGCCCTGAGGATCCGACTGAAGGCCAGCGCCACGTTGCTTTGTTCTTTTCCTTCTGGATCCGCTACACAGTCAGAGCTGAAGGAGCTCAGCAGCAGCTTCAGGAACAGGGTCAGGACCTGAAACCAGAGCAGCAGCCAGAGGACAGAGAGGTCAGGACCTGAAACCAGAGCAGCAGCCAGAGGACAGAGAGGTCAGGACCTGAAACCAGAGCAGGAACAGATCTAAAGACTGAAACCAGTCCGGGAACAAAGATCTAAATCAGGGCATAGAGCAGAGCCAAGAGCAGATCCAGGACCTGTATCTGTAAAACCTGGTACTCAACCACTTCTACATTGGCAGTGAACCAGGATCTTCTCTCAGAGTGGCTGTCATTAAGCCTCTCCTGAAGAAGCTGCTCTGGATCCAGAGGTGTTGGCTAACTACAGACCGATCTCTAACCTCCCCTTCCTCTCCAAGGTCCTGGAGGAAGTGGTCCCAAATCAGTTGTGCGACTTTCTACATCATAATAGTTTATTTGAGGAGTTTCAGTCATTTAGAAAACACCACCGAGACATGACAGGGTCAGGACTCATCTCTGTACTGGTCTAGTTAGACCTTAGTCCTGATAGAGGACTCCTCTCTGTGCTGGTCTTGTTAGACCTTAGTCCTGATAGAGGACTCCTCTCTGTACTGGTCTTGTTAGACCTTAGTCCTGATAGAGGACTCCTCTCTGTGCTGGTCTTGTTAGACCTTAGTCCTGATAGAGGACTCATCTCTGTACTGGTCTAGTTAGACCTTAGTGCTGATAGAGGACTCCTCTCTGTACTGGTCTAGTTAGACCTTAGTCCTGATAGAGGACTCCTCTCTGTACTGGTCTTGTTAGACCTTAGTGCTGATAGAGGACTCCTCTCTGTACTGGTCTTGTTAGACCTTAGTCCTGATAGAGGACTCCTCTCTGTACTGGTCTTGTTAGACCTTAGTGCTGATAGAGGACTCCTCTCTGTACTGGTCTAGTTAGACCTTAGTCCTGATAGAGGACTCCTCTCTGTGCTGGTCTTGTTAGACCTTAGTGCTGATAGAGGACTCCTCTCTGTACTGGTCTAGTTAGACCTTAGTGCTGATAGAGGACTCATCTCTGTGCTGGTCTTGTTAGACCTTAGTCCTGATAGAGGACTCATCTCTGTACTGGTCTTGTTAGACCTTAGTGCTGATAGAGGACTCATCTCTGTACTGGTCTAGTTAGACCTTAGTCCTGATAGAGGACTCATCTCTGTCCTGGTCTAGTTAGACCTTAGTCCTGATAGAGGACTCCTCTCTGTACTGGTCTAGTTAGATCTTAGTCCTGATAGAGGACTCATCTCTGTACTGGTCTAGTTAGACCTTAGTCCTGATAGAGGACTCCTCTCTGTACTGGTCTAGTTAGACCTTAGTGCTGATAGAGGACTCATCTCTGTACTGGTCTAGTTAGACCTTAGTCCCGATAGAGGACTCCTCTCTGTACTGGTCTAGTTAGACCTTAGTGCTGATAGAGGACTCATCTCTGTACTGGTCTTGTTAGACCTTAGTGCTGATAGAGGACTCATCTCTGTACTGGTCTTGTTAGACCTTAGTGCTGATAGAGGACTCCTCTCTGTACTGGTCTTGTTAGACCTTAGTGCTGATAGAGGACTCATCTCTGTACTGGTCTTGTTAGACCTTAGTCCTGATAGAGGAATCATCTCTGTACTGGTCTAGTTAGATCTTAGTCCTGATAGAGGACTCATCTCTGTACTGGTCTAGTTAGACCTTAGTCCTGATAGAGGACTCCTCTCTGTACTGGTCTAGTTAGACCTTAGTGCTGATAGAGGACTCATCTCTGTACTGGTCTTGTTAGACCTTAGTCCTGATAGAGGACTCATCTCTGTACTGGTCTTGTTAGACCTTAGTCCTGATAGAGGACTCATCTCTGTACTGGTCTTGTTAGACCTTAGTGCAGATAGAGGACTCCTCTCTGTACTGGTCTTGTTAGACCTTAGTGCTGATAGAGGACTCCTCTCTGTACTGGTCTTGTTAGACCTTAGTCCTGATAGAGGACTCCTCTCTGTACTGGTCTAGTTAGACCTTAGTCCTGATAGAGGACTCATCTCTGTACTGGTCTTGTTAGACCTTAGTCCTGATAGAGGACTCATCTCTGTCCTGGTCTAGTTAGACCTTAGTGCTGATAGAGGACTCATCTCTGTACTGGTCTTGTTAGACCTTAGTGCTGATAGAGGACTCCTCTCTGTACTGGTCTAGTTAGACCTTAGTCCTGATAGAGGACTCATCTCTGTACTGGTCTTGTTAGACCTTAGTGCTGATAGAGGACTCATCTCTGTACTGGTCTTGTTAGACCTTAGTGCTGATAGAGGACTCCTCTCTGTCCTGGTCTAGTTAGACCTTAGTCCTGATAGAGGACTCATCTCTGTACTGGTCTTGTTAGACCTTAGTCCTGATAGAGGACTCCTCTCTGTACTGGTCTTGTTAGACCTTAGTCCTGATAGAGGACTCCTCTCTGTACTGGTCTTGTTAGACCTTAGTGCTGCATTCGACACCATTGACCATGACATCCTGTTACCGAGACTGGAGCAGTCGATTGGCATTTCAGGCACGGCACTAATTTGGTTTAAATCCTATTTATCAGATGGGATCTCAGTTTGTATTTGTAAACGATGACGCCTCGATAACCACCAACGTTAATCAAGGAGTTCCACAAGGTTCTGTGCTTGGACCAATTTTATTTACCTTATACATGCTTCATTTTGCCAATATTATCAGGAAACACTCCATAAACTTTCATTGTTATGCAGATGATACTCAACTATATCTATCGATAAAACCAGAGGAGAGCAACCAACTCGGTAAAATTCAAGCATGTCTTAAAGTGTTAAGAGAGACGCGTACGTGAACCGCCGAATTCTGTCGCCTCGGGTGAGAGACGGAAATAAAAAGGCACGCCGCAGTCTTCTCGGGTAGGGGAAACCGGGGGGAGGAGAGAAGCGGGGAGGGGGGGGGGAAACGGGAACGAGACGGGAGAGGAGAGATGGAGAGAAAGGTTTGAGGTGCGAGGCTCACACCGGTACTTTATTGAGGAAATAAACGTGCTCTGATGACAGGCGTGTAGATAACTGTCATTCCAAGCCCGTCGGGGGCGCCCAGGCGCAGCGCCTCACCGCTGCTAATCTGTCGCACTGGAGAGGACACGGGTCCACGGGTCACGATGCCCGGCCTCTCTTCTGACGAACGGCCCGGTCACGGTCTCCGCGCCGACGCCGAGGGGGAACGGAAACTCGAGCGAGGGCTAAGACCGAGTTAAGGGGAGAGGAGGCGGAGATCAGTAACTCCTCTATATGATTCCGCGATCGTTCGGGCCTGATGAATGACGCGTGCACATAGACAGTGGTAGCTGTTATTCTCGGCACGCGGCACCCCGGATGATGTCAGATCGATCTCCGCGGAGAGAAATGCTGGGTATTCAATAATCTAGTCTCCTCCCAAACACGCCGAGGGTACTAGGCTCAGAGCGGCTGGCGGGACACTTATTAATATTCTTATTCTTAGGACAAACTCAATGACGAGGACTCGGTGTTACGAGTCCCTCTCTTGGTCCCGAACCAACCACGGCTCGGCGGAGAGACGGAGGTCTACCGGCTGCAGCGATATCTCTTTAGTACAAAATGTCAGTTACCAGTGTGTGAGGAATCAGTATGTGCCCTGAGTGACGGAGATCAGTGGGTGTAGCCGTGCAGATGTCGCTCAGACTCACCTCGGGGGCGGCGGGGGTCCGCTCTCGGGTCTCTGCCTTTGGTCTTCTCGGGTGGGTCGACAAGTGAAGAAATAGGACTCACAAAAAAGTAGGTCCACGAACCGAATGTAAAGTTTAAGACTGCAAGGCAGCCAAGTATTTTATTCAAAAAAGGAAGAAAGAAATAAACAAAGTACAATTATTAATGATTTCCCTCTCGGGAGCCTGACACAAAAGTCACAAGAACTTAAAAAACTCTTTTTCTTCCGCCTTTCAGAAAAGAAAGAAGAAAAATAGACAAAGTACGTCAGGCGCCCGTGAGTTCTTCACGGACGCCTGACGCAAACCACAGCATATGAAAAAAACCTTTTTTCTCAAAAACTCTCCCAAAGACCTCTTTCCTTTTCTCTGTTCGTCACCTTTATACCCTCGGCTCCTCCCACTTTTACCGGATATCCGTCCCTCTCTGGGGGTGCTGATGGGGGGTTCATCCCCCCCCCCTCTCTTCCTGAGAGGTTCTGGGGAGACTCTCTGTCCCACATCAAAGAGGGGGACTGTTGTCTTAGCTGGTTTAGATGAGCTCGGTCACCTCCGTGTCTCCTCTTATCTCTCAGGCATTTAGGGTACCCTCTTTAGGATCCTTTCAGACCTGGTGAGACTTCCCGATGCCAGTGACATCAAACACACTCTAACCGGGGGTTAGGATACCGAACATATTGGGAGACATATATCACATTATCATATCAATGACCATTGATCTACAGGCAGGTTAACACACATGAATCCAGGCTCGTGTTTATTCACTTTCGTAGTAACATCCTCTCTGGCCCATTTGGTCAGGATTTGGGCTCCTGAACACACAATCAACCAGGTCTTCATCTGAATATCACAAGAGGTGCCATGGTCCTGTCGTGTCGAGCCGGTTGTAAACGCCTCCGCTGACCCCTCAGGACCTGTGTTCTGTCACACCTGGCCCTCTGCTTCTCGTCCCAGCGATGGCCTCGATGCTTTCATCTGATTTTACAGCCACTCTCCCTGTCGGCCGGCATGATGGATTCCTTGTTGCTTTCCTATTGTCGTAGTCTAATGGAACTGGGGTCTCTTTGATCTGTTTTATTACCCACATTCCGCATTTACTTTTCCCGGCCTGGTCTATTCTCGCTAATCCCAGAAAAATTCGCATTTATTTGTCCCACTTCTAACACCCTCTCTTGTGAATTTTGATAAACCAAGCCTCTTTAACATTCCAATTACTTTTATGCAAATGGCCCTTAATCTGTTTCCCTTATTATCAGTTATCTGTGTTAACCCGACTACTCCTCACACCCTCTCTCGGATTAGCCACAGATACTTAACATCACAACCTGGATTATGCCTCAACCAAAACCCCTATAAATTCATAAAAAAACAAAATACAACATAAACCATTGAAACCTTGAAATCAGTAACATAAAATGAATACCTCAATACAAGTCATATCACATATTATTTTTTTCCTTTTTTTTTTTCCCATGTTACTCACGCTCAATCACCTTGGTACTCCTCCATTGTCCCAGTGTCTCTTCCGCATCGTTTTCACCATATAATCCACATAGTCCAGAAATCAGGACCGCCAAATGTCTATGAGTTATGATTACCCATCAAGTCCAATATTCCGTTCGTAGACAAACTGTCCTGACCCGCTGTGCAATGTACAGCCGGGTCTCTTCATCGAACCCTCTGCACAGAGTGCAATTGAGTTCCTTCGGGGAAACCCTCTGTACGAATTACAGTTGAGTCCCCCCGGTCGAACAGTTCAGTTCGAAAAGGTCAGCACCGGGACGCGTCTGCCCGGTCCTGCTTGTGGAAAAACAATGTGGGTGGAGCCCACACTGTTGTAGTGTTGACCCTGGTTGTCAACGTCGGGTCCCCAGTATGAAGCCTCATACTGCTCGATCTCTGCTGCTCCTCTGCGGTCCTGGTAGTGCCACGTCCGTGGCTCTGCTTCCAAGAGGCAGGTCAGCTCGGGGGATTCTCGAAACGCCTTTGGCCTTGGTGGGATCCGTGACCGTCTGTCTTGATCCCCAGGTAGAGGTCGGAACGTCACTGCATGCGCTGCTCGGTCTTCAGGAAGACGGATCACTGGTTCTGGTCACAGGATGCACATGCAGGGCTTCTCTCTCGATCTTTCAGATCCAGGCTTCGCTGTGTGGATGACGCGAACAGACCTGGACCTGCTTGACATTGGGATTCATGGTGCACCCATTCTGGGCGGAGGGTTTGAACTTGTCAAAGTACCGATGGGTGATGTGAGGTTAAAACAATAAACACAAAAGGTAATAATAAAGAATGATGAAAGAAATCAATGATCTGGTGATGTGGTTTCTGTAGAGGCATTGCTCTAGCAGCCACCACCATGTAAAGAACCTCTGTTCTCTTTGATCGGGTCCTTTAATCCACGTGAAGAACATCTCAAGGACTGCATTCTTTCATCTACGTTTAAACAATCAGGCACGTCTCAAAAAGATGCAGAACAATTGGTTCACGCGTTCGTTACTTCGAGACTGGATTACTGCAACTCCTTATTATCAGGCTGCTCTATAAGTCTCTTAAGTCAACTCCTTATGATCAGGCTGCTCTATAAGACTCTTAGGTCAACTCCTTATTATCAGGCTGCTCTATAAGTCTCTTAAGTCAACTCCTTATGATAAGGCTGCTCTATAAGTCTCTTAGGTCAACTCCTTATTATCAGGCTGCTCTATAAGTCTCTTAAGTCAACTCCTTATGATCAGGCTGCTCTATAAGTCTCTTAGGTCAACTCCTTATAATCAGGCTGCTCTATAAGTCTCTTAGGTCAACTCCTTATTATCAGGCTACTCTATAAGTCTCTTAGGTCAACTCCTTATAATCAGGCTGCTCTATAAGTCTCTGAGGTCAACTCCTTATTATCAGGCTGCTCTATAAGTCTCTTAAGTCAACTCCTTATTATCAGTCTGCTCTATACGTCTCTTAGGTCAACTCCTTATTATCAGGCTGCTCTATAAGTCTCTGAGGTCAACTCCTTATTATCAGCCTGCTCTATAAGTCTCTATAGTCAACTTCTTATTATCAGGCTGCTCTATACATCTCTTAGGTCAACTCCTTATTATCAGGCTGCTCTATAAGTCTCGTAGGTCAACTCCTTATTATCAGGCTGCTCTATAAGTATCTTCGGTCAACTCCTTATAATCAGGCTGCTCTATAAGTCTCTTAGGTCAACTCCTTATTATCAGGCTGCTCTATAAGTCTCTTAAGTCAACTCCTTATTATCAGGCTGCTCTATAAGTCTCTTAGGTCAACTCCTTATTATCAGGCTGCTCTATAAGTCTCTTAGGTCAACTCCTTATTATCAGGCTGCTCTATAAGTCTCTTAGGTCAACTCCTTATTATCAGGCTGCTCTATAAGTCTCTTGAGTCAACTCCTTATTATCAGGCTGCTCTATAAGTCTCTTAGGTCAACTCCTTATTATCAGGCTGCTCTATAAGTCTCTTAAGTCAACTCCTTATTATCAGGCTGCTCTATAAGTCTCTTAAGTCAACTCCCTATTATCAGGCTGCTCTATAAGTCTCTTAGGTCAACTCCTTATTATCAGGCTGCTCTATAAGTCTCTTAGGTCAACTCCTTATTATCAGGCTGCTCTATAAGTCTCTTAGGTCAACTCCTTATCATCAGGCTGTTCTATAAGTGTCTTAAGTCAACTCCTTATTATCAGGCTGCTCTATAAGTCTCTTAGGTCAACTCCTTATTATCAGGCTGCTCTATAAGTCTCTTAAGTCAACTCCTTATTATCAGGCTGCTCTATAAGTCTCTTAAGTCAACTCCTTATTATCAGGCTGCTCTATAAGTGTCTTAAGTCAACTCCTTATTATCAGGCTGCTCTATAAGTCTCTTAGGTCAACTCCTTATTATCAGGCTGCTCTATAAGTCTCTTAAGTCAACTCCTTATTATCAGGCTGCTCTATAAGTCTCTTAAGTCAACTCCCTATTATCAGGCTGCTCTATAAGTCTCTAAGGTCAACTCCTTATTATCAGGCTGCTCTATAAGTCTCTTAGGTCATCTCCTTATCATCAGGCTGCTCTATAAGTCTCTTAAGTCAACTCCTTATTATCAGGCTGCTCTATAAGTCTCTTAGGTCAACTCCTTATTATCAGGCTGCTCTATAAGTCTCTTAGGTCAACTCCTTATTATCAGGCTGCTCTATAAGTCTCTTAGGTCAACTCCTTATCATCAGGCTGCTCTATAAGTGTCTTAAGTCAACTCCTTATTATCAGGCTGCTCTATAAGTCTCTTAGGTCAACTCCTTATTATCAGGCTGCTCTATTAGTCTCTTAGGTCCCTCCAGTTGATCCAGAATGCTGCAGCTCGTGTTCTCACTAAACTAAGAAAAGAGATCACATCACTCCTGCACTAGCTGCTCTGCACTGGCTCCCAGTAAAATCAAGAATCACTTTTAAAATTCTTCTCTTAACCTACAAAGCCTTGATTGGTGATGCCCCATCATATCTTAAGGAGCTTGTAGTACCATATTGCCCCACTAGAGAGCTACGCTCACTAAATGTGGGACTACTTGTAGTTCCTAGAGTCTTAAAAAGTAGAATGGGAGCCAGAGCCTTTAGTTATCAAGCTCCTCTTTTATGGAACCAGCTTCACCTTCAGTCCTGGAGGCTCCGCCCCCTCATGTAGACTGAAGACTTAATTTCCTCTTTGACAGAGCTTATAGTTAGGGCTGAATCAGGTTCACCTGGTCCAGACCTGGAGACGCTGCTATAGGCTGAGAGCTGCTGGGGGACGTTTAGGATGCACTGAGCTCCTCTCTCCTCTCCTCTCTCCTTAGGGATGCTTAGGATACACTGAGCTCCTCTCTCCTCTCTCCTTATGGACGTTTAGGATACACTGAGCTCCTCTCTCCTCTCCTCTCTCCTTAGGGACGTTTAGGATGCACTGAGCTCCTCTCTCCTCTCCTCTCTCCTTAGGAACGTTTAGGATGCACTGAGTACCTATCTCCTCTCCTCTCTCCTTAGGGATGAATTTTCATCTCTCAATCACACGTTACTAACTCTGCTTTCTCCCTGGAGTCCTTTTGACTTCACGTCTCATGGGGTCATCGGACCCTATGAGACGTCATAGATCCTATCTGCTGATGGATCATCGAGGTCTGGGTCGTGGAATTCCTGCTCCTGACTACGCCACTGTCCTGTTGAGACTCCGCCCACTGTTGAGACTCCGCCCACTCCTCCTCTCTACCTCCACCTGATGGATCGTGGAGGTCTCCATGGTGGAATATGCCTCCTATGAACTATTCATCCACTCTGTCACATTCATTGAATGTATTTTAACTCTAAATCTGTCCTTCTGTACACATTACATCTATTGTTCTGTCCATCCTGGAGAGGGATCCTCCTCTGTTCTCTCCTCAAGGGTTCTGACCTTTTTTTTCCCTGAAGGGTTGTTTGGGAGTTTTTCCTGATCCGATGTGAGGTCAAAGGTCAAAGGTCAGGGATGTCTATGTGTACAGATTGTAAAGCACTCCGAGACAAATTTGTAATTTGTGAAATTGGGCTATACAAAGAAACTGAATTGAATTGAATGACCCATACCCTTTGACCTTGATCTGTCATGGCTCCAGCTGACCTGCTGGACTGGAGGATTAGTGACGTACAGGATTCAGGCTCAGGTCCAAATAAGTCAACCGAGCCTTGAACTCACCAGCAGGTTTCCGATGACCAGGACCATTGAGAAGAATATCAGACATGTGGTCCGATCCGAGACCTCCATGGAGTCCCACATGATCTGGACCCACTCTCCAAACAGGACCCTGGTGATGACGAGGAAGGAGTGGAAAAAGTCCCCGAAATGCCAGCGCGGCAGCAGGCAGTCCTTCGAGATGCGACAGACGTGGTCTTCGTAGTCCTGCTGGAACAGCTGCATGCCGACCAAGCTGAAGATGAAGACCGTGATGAGCAGGACGAAGGTCAGGTTTCTCAGAGCCCTCACAGCAGTCTAGACCAGCTTTAAGAACATGCGGAGGGACGGCCACCACCTGGCCATCCTGAAGACCCGCATCTGCAAAGGAGACCAGGACCCAGTTTAGAGGACTTGATAGTCACAGGGGACCAGGACCCAGTTTAGAGGACTTGATGGTCACAGGGGACCAGGACCCAGTTGAGAGGACTTGATGGTCACAGGGGACCAGGACCGGATGTAAACACTGACCACGATGAACCAACTGACATTCAAGTCAATAGTGACCTCCATCAGGCTGATGGCAATGATGATGCTGTCAAAGACGTTCCAGCCCACCTGTAACCGTGACAACAGACACACGTTACCATGGGAACATCAAACAGCCATCCACACTGAGCCGGGAACAAACAGGAAGTGTGACCTGGAAGTATCCGTACGGGTCCATGGCCACGAGTTTGAGGAGCATCTCGGCTGTGAAGATCCCCGTGAAGACCTGAGAGAGGTCATGGGTCAGGAGTGAGAGGGACACGGTCAGGGACGCATATATCTGTGTGTTTGTATATATATATATATATATGTATATATATATACATATATATATGTATATATATAGATATATTAGGGCTGTGAAACGATTAAACATTTAAATCAAATTAATCACAGGTTTCTGTGGATTAATCACATATTACCGATATTCTCGGGATATTTTTGTGAGAACATAAAGATTTATGACAAAAGACGGATATATACATCTGCGGCGCGAGACGGAGAGCCGAGTCGTGTTAACGCGACACTAGAGACAGAATGACACGCTGCTGTAGAGACGACCAACAACAGACGGACTGGAAGCTCATTCTGCGCATGCGTTAAATGCGTTAATAAAAATTAACAAATTAATCCTGTAATTTAATCATTACGCGTTAACGCGTTATTTTTCACAGCACTAATATATATCTATATATCTATATCTATATCTGTATATAGAACAGACGGACCAGAGAGGCGGTGGTCAGCGTCCGCACAAAGCGCTCCGTCATGGGGTAATGCTCCATGCACATGAAGAGGATGTTGACGATGAGGCAGATGACGACCCCGAGGTCAAAGAAGGGGCTCGTGATGAAGCTGGAGAGCCGCTGCTTGAGCCACCGCCAGCAGCCACAGCAGCTCCACTTCAGGAGGACGTCGGCGAGGACAGAGCAGCAGCGAGGACACGCCGCCTGGCCCTCCAGCCCTGAAACACACCGCTGGCTGAGAGCTGCAGGACTCTGACCAGGAGGGCCTTTACTGAGCCGAACCCTAACCCTAACCCTTTACTGAGCCGAACCCGAACCCTAACCCTTTACTGAGCCGAACCCTAACCCTAACCCTTTACTGAGCCGAACCCTAACCCTAACCCTTTACTGAGCCAAACCCGAACCCTAACCCTTTACTGAGCCTAACCCTAACCCCGGGCCCCAGCAGGCGTCCAGGACTAGGGTCTGAGGGGTCCCACGTAGTACAGCACCATTCTCAACCGTAAATATAAGGATAGATATGATGTTATGCAAAAAAAGAAAAGGATATATAGTATCATATGTGATTTATAATATATTTTATAATATATTGAGTATAATATAAAATATAAGATAATGTATATATTAAACAAAATATAAATAAGGTATAATATATCAAATAGAGTATAGTAGGGGTTGTAGGGGAGTTGGTAGAAGAGGGACTAGATGATTGAATGTAATATAAAATGGGGTAGAATATAAATGGCAATATGATATTATATAGGATATGTAAAAATAAAGTGATAAAATAAAAAACTTATAGATTTAAAGTGACGTTTTGGGTTGGTGGTACTGTTTTGGGGGGGGTTATAGTTGAAATTATGGGGAAGGGTGAAGTTCTCGGGTCTGGGGGGTTGGTTTGTGGGTTTGTTGGTTTATTTATGTTATTTTTTTAGTCATATGTGGTGTAAATAGGTATAATATAGTAACTGGAGGTTGCACATGAGGGATTACACACATGACTGGTAAGGTGAACAACAAACCCTAAAAGCCTACATTTTAGCATAAACGATTCTTATTGGCAGAAAAACGCTTATAAAAATCACTTCCACGTTAGGCCACGCCCACAACAGCCATTGGGTGGGGGGTAAATTACCCAGCGGTACAGCCATAAGGACTTTGGACCTTAAAGACTGGGAAAGAAACACAACCTATGTTAGTATTATGAAGACTGGGCCCCTTTCCCACCACAGAGGGATAGTTTAGACTAATATTTTGAAAAAACAGAAAAATATATATATTTTTTTTCTGCACCATGAGTTAAAAGGGTGGCACAGATAATGGGGTTGGAGTCAATTGAGATTCATTAATTGAACCTCCTGGGAAATTTCTCCTCTATGGTAAGGGTTTGTAAAACAGTCATTGGTACGCTTAAGAACAAGCCTCGAAATTAATAATTTATCCAAAAAAAACATTCTTATGGGTAGGAAAACACTTTGAGAATCACGTCGGCATGAGGCCATGCCCACAACGGCCATTTTAGATACGCATTACCCAGCAGCATAATCACAAGTACTTGGGGTCCTCAACAATTGGAAATAAACATAACTTAGATAGGTATTATTAATACCGGGCCGGCTTCCCATCACAGAAGGAGGGTTTGGACTAATAAGGAATTACAGAAAAAAATAAAATTTAAAAATCTTTTTTCTGTACCATGAGTCAAAAGGGTGTCACGGACAATGGGGTTGAAGTCAATTGGGACACATTAATTGAATCTCTTCGGAAGTTTCTCCTTGATGGTAAGTGTTGGTAACAAGTTCATTGGTTTGTATTGAAGGTAGGAACCCTTATGTTATAAGGGTTTCTTTAAAATAGGTTATATAGGAAGACCAGTCTTGGAGTTGTGCGTTGTATGGAACACAAGGACTGGTTCAAAATAGGCTGTTGGGATTATTAGTCCAGAGGGTCTTGTTGGTCTGGGTGTAAATTGGATTGAAGGTCAAAACTTTGTCTAAAAAGGTCAAGGGCTACTTTGAAGAAAAGCAATAACAAGAAAACTAACCTAATTGGATCACATGGTGAATAGTGCAATTCAAACAAATATCTTGATGTTCAAAGACAAACAATATAAATAACATAGACCAGTCCACCTGAATAAACTAGAAACAATGACGTCAAATACTTTAGTTTGTGGCCCGTTTCAGACTTCGTTGAAGGTTACATAATTCCAGGACTTTGTACACCCTGGGAGGGCCACCTCAGGCGAGAGTGTCTAGTGAGGGCCGAAACACTCGAGGACCTTGAGATCCACTACTGATGACTTGTTTCTTCAAGGAAGGCTGAAAGGAAAAGGGTTACTCTTAAACTACGAATATTAAACATTATTCAAAGACCAATACAATGTTACATCAAAATGCATTAATACTTACCTCAAAACCATTTATCAATAGTATGTCTACAATGTTGCATTAAAATGAAGAAACACTTACCTTTAAAACCAATAATTAGTGTTACAATCACAATCTAACATTTTTCCGAAATTACAAAGGCCGGGGTTCTTACCTGTAGATATTAAGACGGATTAATATAAAAATGCTTTAAACAGACGGATACTTACCTGCAAATAACCACTTTGTATCTTTAGCAAACACTGTTAACCCTGAGAAAGTTACCTTAAAAATCAAACCTTGATCCAGGGCCCAAGCCGGTTCTCAGCCCGGGCTTCAGCCGTTCCTTGTGGAACACAGCCACCATTCTGTAAAGAAGCCCTAGGTTTTAAATCCTGAACTCCTATAAATTAGATTATTTTTAATAGGACTCCTAATCTGGGTTGTAGATCGATTAGTCGAGGTGTGCGGTTTGGGGCGTGGTTTTAATTCTGCCCCATTTTAGACGGGTAGGATCCGGGTTGGGCTTTGGTTCAATTATCGGGGTTTGACGTATGTAAGGATGGGAAGAAAACTTGGTTCATTGAATCAACATAAACAAAAAAAAGGGGCCGGGATTTAGGGGGTATCTTAGAAGGTACGACCCGCCCACCTTAGCAAGTCTTTTGGTGGGTTCTTATAGGAATAGGGTAGGCCGAAATACTCGTTGAACTTGAGATCTACTACTGATTTGTTCTTACCTTAACAACTCCACATATACAACATAAAGGTACACATACAGCTTAACCTTAGACTGTTCCTCCGGTCTAAAGTAAGGAATATACACCTTACCTGTACTTTAGCCCTAACCTTAACTACTCACCCTAAACCTAACTTTAACTATTCCCCGTTATATGATAAAGTAAGGCACACCTAAACTTAACCTTTAACCACTCTCCCTTTTAACATACAGGTATATACACCTAACCTGTACTTTTACCCTAACCTTAACCATTCACCCTATACCTGGACTACTCCCTGTTGCAACATAAAATAGGGTACACCTAAGCTTTACTTTAAACCACTCTCCCTTTGAACAGACAGTTATATACACTTAAAACTTGTACTTTTATCCTAACCTTTTCCACTCACCCTAACCTGTACTACTCCCTGTTACAACATATAGTAATGTACACTTAAACTTAAACCTAAACCACTCCCCCTTTCAACATAGGGTAACCTATACCCTTAAATGTACCTTAAAGCTTTACGACTCCCCTTTTAGTTCTGCCTCCTGTCCTGTTACACTAGCCCCTTGAACACAGCTTGCCTTGGGCCTAAGCCTGACCTCAACCCAGACTTCAACTATTTCTCTTTAGGTACAGTCACTATCCCTGATAGAGGCCTTAACTTTAAATCCTGAACTCAACCAATTTGGAAACCGATTCCCGGGTTTGAAGATCTACCGGACGAGGCATACTAAGATACACGCGTCGGCCCGTGCATTCCTTGGATCTCCATTCAACTGCCGAGCCGTCGGGCGAACGCGGGGAGATTCATGAGTATATTCGTATTCCTAACCCTTTACTGAGCCAAACCCGAACCCTAACCCTTTACTGAGCCGAACCCGAACCCTTTACTGAGCCGAACCCTAACCCTAACCCTTTACTGAGCCGAACCCTAACCCTAACCCTTTACTGAGCCTAACCCTAACCTTATCCACTCCCCTTTCAAACATAAAGTAATGTACACCTAAACTTAACTTTAACCACTCACCCTTTCAACAGATAGCAATATACACCTAACCTGTACTTTTACCCTAACCTTAACCACTCACCCTAACCATAACCAGTCCCCCTTACAACATAAGGTAATGTTCACCCAATCTGAACCTTAAACCTTAACCACTCCCCATTTTTACCCCTTTCAGTGCTGCGTCCTGTTACACTAGCTTCCTGGAACACAACCTACCTTGGGCCTAAGCCTGACCTCAACCCGGTCTTTAACTATTTCTCTTTATGTACTGTCACTATTCCTGATAGAGGCCTTTACTTTAAGTCCTGAACTCAACCAAATTTGAAAAACCTAATCCCGGGTTTTAAGATCTACCGGACGAGGCATTATTAAGATACAGGCGTCGGCCAGTGCATTCCTTGGATCTCCATTCAACTGCAGAGCCGCCGGGCGAACGCGGGAGATTCATGAGTATATTCATTTACCTAACCCTTTACTGAGCCTAACCCTTTACTGAGCCGAACCCTAACCGTAACCCTTAACTGAGCCGAACCCTAACCCTGTACTGAGCCTAACCCTAACCCTTTACTGAGCCGAACCCTAACCCCCTCACCTCCTAACCCCCTCACCTCCTAACCCCCTACCCCATAACCCTAACCCCTCACCCCCTACCCCTAACCCTAACTCTTTACTGAGCCGAACCCTAACCCTTTACTGAGCCGAACCCTAATCCCCTCACCTCCTAACCCCCTACCCATAACCCCCTCACCCCCTACCCCCCTACTCCTAACCCTAACTCCTAACCCCTAACATAGTGTGAGACACGCTGTCTTTGAGCTGAAGGAAGTGGAAGTGGATGAACTGACTCACAAGTACACAAATGGTGTGTGTGTGTGAGAGTGTGTGTGTGCTTCCATACCCTCTGTGTTTTCACCGTCGCGCTCCGATGAGAGCGCCGCCCTGCAGGCCGGCTGCTGCAACAGCAACACTTGTGAATAAAGGCTTGTTTCATAGAGACAATGTGTGAGAACGAAGACAACCTCACCTCCTCTTCCTCTCTCCTCTTCACGGCATTCAGGACGAGAGCGAACTCGTCTTCTCGGCGCCGCAGCTCGGCCATGCCGGCTTCCTCCCGCTCGCGGCACAGCGAGGCCACGCCCCCAAACGCCAGGCCGAGGACGCAGAAGCAGCCGGGGAGGAAGACGAGCACGAAGACGGCCAGGTAGGCTGTACCGGCTGCTCGTAACGTCTGCAGACAGACAGGCAGGCCAGAGAGACAGGTTAGAGAGAGACAGGTTAGAGAGAGACAGGTTAGAGAGAGACAGGTTAGAGAGAGACAGGTTAGAGAGAGACAGGTTAGAGAGAGACAGGTGCTCCTCCTACCTGCTGCAGCAGCTCCTCCCAGGACCCCGTCAGCCGGACCAGAGCCAGCAGAGACCAGCCGAACGAGTCGAAGCTGGTGTAGCCGTAGTCGGGGTTTCCTCCTGCCTTCAGACAGGTGTAGCCCTCCGGACAGCCCCTGAACACACCACGTCACCTTCATGTCCTCATCTCCTCATGTCCTCATGTCCTCATGTCATCATGTCCTCATGTCCTCATCTCCTCCTGTCCTCATGTCCTCCTGTCCTTATCTCCTCCTGTCCTCCTGTCCTCATGTCCTCCTGTCCTCATCTCCTCCTGTCCTCATCTCCTCATCTCCTCATGTCCTCATCTCCTCATGTCATCATGTCCTCATGTCCTCATGTCCTCCTGTCCTCATCTCCTCATCTCCTCATGTCCTCATGTCCTCATGTCCTCCTGTCCTCCTGTCCTCATGTCATCATGTCCTCATCTCCTCATGTCCTCATGTCCTCCTGTCCTCATCTCCTCCTGTCCTCATGTCCTCATGTCCTCATGTCCTCATGTCCTCATGTCCTCATCTCCTCATGTCCTCATGTCATCATCTCCTCCTGTCCTCATCTCCTCATGTCCTCATGTCCTCATCTCCTCCTGTCCTCATGTCCTCCTGTCCTCATCTCCTCCTGTCCTCATGTCCTCATGTCCTCATGTCCTCATCTCCTCATGTCCTCATCTCCTCATGTCCTCATCTCCTCCTGTCCTCCTGTCCTCATGTCCTCATGTCCTCCTGTCCTCATGTCCTCATGTCCTCCTGTCCTCATCTCCTCATGTCCTCATGTCCTCATCTCCTCATGTCCTCATCCTAACCCTGTCCTCATGTCCTCATCCTAACCCTGTCCTCATGTCCTCATGTCCTCCTGTCCTCATGTCCTCCTGTCCTCATCTCCTCATGTCCTCCTGTCCTCATCTCATGTCCTCATGTCCTCCTGTCCTCATCTCCTCATGTCCTCCTCACATTAATCCTGATGGCGCCGCGGACGGCCGCCTCGGTGCATTGGTGCGCAATGTTTTTTGTTGTTTTCGTCTTAAATACTGTTTTCTGCTGTGATTCCCGGAGCTCTTTCACCAGAGAAGAGCTCATGAACATCAGGGGAACAACTCCAGCGGATTTATTTCCAAAGTTTTTAACTTCTGTGGCGTTACTGGACATTTTTGTAAAAGGTGTCCTCACCTTCGCTCACGCGGTGAGACGCCGTCGGAGAGGGAAACGTTCAGGGGCGCTTTGTAATGGCTACGGAAACGGGGATCTCGTACAGCGCTGCTGGGCATATTTCTCTCCAATGTCCGCTCACTGTGCAACAAACTGGACGAACTCCAGCTGCTGGTGGGGAGAGACAGAGACTTCTCCTCATCCTCCGTCCTGTGTTTTACGGAATCATGGCTAAGTGGATCGATACCAGATTCTGCGTTCCAGCTGGCTGGCTTCCAGCTGTTCCGAGCGGACCGGGACACGGAGCTCTCCGGAAAAACAAAGGGTGGAGGAATCTGCTTCTACCTCAACAACGGCTGGTGCAACGACGTAACGGTGATTCTACAGCACTGTTCGCCGGACCTGGAATCCTTTATCATTCACTGCAAACCCTTCTACTCCCCACGTGAGTTCGCTTCATTCATCCTGGCCGGAGTTTACATGCCGCAGGGAAACGTGCAAGAGGCACAGCGGACCCTCCCGAACAGATACGGTGTGTGGGCGGACCTTCCCGGACTCTTTAGTTATTGTACTGGGATTTTAACAAAGGAAACCTCAGCCACGAACTCCTAAATATAGACAGTCAATTAAATGCCCTACCAGAGAGAAGAGCATTCTGGACCACTGCTACACAACAATCAGCAGGGCCTATCACGCCGTCCTCGAGCTGCACTGGGAAACTCTGACCACGTCATGGTTCATCTGATCTCCTCATACAGGCAGAGACTAAAGCTCTGCAAACCTGTGGTGAGGAAGTTCAAGAAGTGGACCAGTGAGGCTCTGGAGGATCTACGGGCGTGCTTGGACTGTACTGACTGGGATGTCTTCAGGACTGCTACCAACAGCCTGGATGAGTACACAGAGGCTGTAACTTCCTACATCAGCTTCTGTGAGGACAGCTGTATTCCATCCAGCTCCAGGGTGAGTTATAACAACGACAAACCCTGGTTCACAGCGGAGCTCAGGAAGCTAAGACTGCAGAAGGACCAGGCATTCAGGAGTGGGGACAAGGACCTATACACAGTCAAAATACAGGTTTAGCAAGGCGGTGAGAGATGCTAAACGACTGTACTCTGAGAAACTGCAACAGCAGCTCTCAGCAAACGACTCTGCTTCTGTCTGGAGAGGCTCAGGCAGATCACCAACTACAGGCCCAAATCACCCCACTCCATGAACAATGTGCTTCTGGCAGACGAGCTCAATGAGTTCTACTGCCGCTTTGAAAGACAATGGAGCAGTCCTGAGACAATCCCCCACAGCCCCATCAACAAGCCACAGACCATCAGCCCACCCTCCCCCAGCCCATCAGGGGCTCACACCTCTGGAGCACCCTCCATCTCCTCAGCGACGACCCTCGTCATCCTGGAGAGAGACGTCAACAGGCTGTTTAAAAAGCAGAACCCCCGGACTCCGTCTCCCCCTCCACCCTGAAGCACTGTGCTGACCAGCTGTCTCCGGTGTTCACCGACATCTTCAACACCTCCCTGGAGACATGCCACGTTCCAGCCTGCTTCAAGGCCTCCACCATCATCCCCGTCCCCAAAAAACCCAAGATCACAGGACTCAATGACTACAGGCCCGTCGCCCTGACCTCTGTGGTCATGAAGTCCTTTGAACGCTTGGTCCTGTCACACCTTAAGACCATCACAGACCCACTCTTGGACCCCCTGCAGTTCGCCTACAGAGCCAACAGGTCTGCAGACGACACAGTCAACATGGCCCTTCACTACATCCTCCAGCATCTGGACTCCCCAGGAACCTACGCCAGGATCCTGTTTGTGGACTTCAGCTCTGCTTTCAATACAATCATCCCGTCCCTGCTGCAGGACAAGCTCTCCCAGCTGCACGTGCCTGACTCCACCTGCAGGTGGATCACAGACTTCCTGACCGACAGGAAGCAGCACGTGAGGCTGGGGAAACACGTCTCAGGCTCCCGGACCACCAGCACAGGTTCCCCAAGGCTGTGTTCTTTCCTCTGCTGTTCTCCTGTACACCAACAGCTGCACCTCCAGTCACCAGTCCGTCAAGCTCCTAAAGTTCATGGATGACACCACCCTCATTGGGCTCATCTCTGGTGGGACGAGACTGCCAGGTGGGAGACTGACCACCTGGTGACCTGGTGCAGCCAGAACAACCTGGAGCTCAACGCTCTAAAGACAGTGGAGATGGTTGTGGATTTCAGGAGGAATGCAGCCCCACCCGCCCCTCTCATCCTGTGTGACTCCCCCGTCGACGCTGTGGAGTCCTTCCGCTTCCATCATCACCCAGGACCTCAAGTGGGAGCTGAACATCGGCTCCATCACCAAGAAGGCCCAGCAGAGGATGTTCTTCCTGAGGCAGCTGAGGAAATTCAACCTGCCAGGGAGAATGATGGTACAATTCTACACGGCCATCGTTGAGTCCATCATCTGCTCCTCCATCACCGTCTGGCACCCTGCAGCCACAGCCAAAGACAAGTGCAGGCTGCAGAGCATCATCCGCTCGGCCGAGAGGGTTATCGGCTGCAATCTGCCTTCCTCCAGGTCCTGTTCACTTCCAGGTCACTGAAGCGGGCCAGAAAGATTGTCGCTGACCCCTCCCACCCTGGACACTCCCTGTTCGAGTCCCTCCCCTCGGGGAGGAGGCTGCGGTCCATCAGGACAAAGACCTCCCGCCACACCAAAAGCTTTTTCCCGTCGGCAGTCGGGCTCATCAATGGAGCCCGGATCCCCCACTGACTGTCACCCCCAGGACTACCACCTCTTCTTCCACCTTCCTCTCTCCTCCTTCTTCCCGCTCCTTCCTCTTCCTCCTCCTCCCTCTTCCTCCCACTCCTCCTCCCTCCTCCTTCTTCTTCCCTCCTGGAGGCCTCCTCCACACGTCACTTTAACATGCACTTTAACTTGAGGCCTCCTCCACACACATGCCACTTTATTTGCATGCACTTTAACTTAAACACACGCCACGCGTAACATACACTTTTAACTAAAACACACCACTTGAAGCACACACCCAAACACTTTCACATTATTTGTTGTCTTTCTGTCGTGTTGATTGTTGTTTGTTTGTCATGTCCAAATGTTGCACCTTCCGCCAAAAAAAATTCCTCGTTTGTGTAAACATTCCTGGCAATAAAACTGTTTCTGATTCTGATGTCCTCATCTCGTCATCTCCTCATGTCCTCCTGTCCTCATCTCCTCATGTCCTCCTGTCCTCATCTCCTCATGTCATCATCTCCTCATGTCCTCCTGTCCTCCTGTCCTCAACTCCTCATTTCCTCATGTCCTCATGTCCTCATCTCCTCATGTCCTCCTGTCCTCATCTCCTCATCCTCACTGTGTGGTGACCGTACCCAGAGTTGGAGTTGTTTCCACAGAGCAGCGCGTCACGCCGACCCGGCAGGAAGTACTGATGATCTGCCAGAGACACAAGGTCAGCTGTAGAGGTCAGACCTTCATCTTCATCATACCAGCGTTGTTAATGCTCTCCTTGAAACTGATCCCTGTGGCGTCTCTTGTCATATTTTCCATATCAGGCCAAATGACACATTTGTTCCTTAGGTCTCCCATGAAGAGCAGCTGACCAATCAGAGCCAAGCTGCTGATGCAGCGCCAGGACCAGCGCGCTGGCCAGGCCCTTCAGTGATTGGATGAGAGCTCCCACAGTCTTCTTCAGACCTGAGAAGAGACGAGTTGAAAAGTGAGCGACTAAAAGTGCCTCGTCATGTCCCTTTAAAAGAGACACTGGTCTAAACGGACAACACACACACACACACTGACCTGGGATGAGAGGGATGATCTTCAGGACTCGAGGAACTGTCTTGAGCACAGACACTTTGCCCAAGTCTACAAACTCTGAGAGGAATCTATAACACATCATCATCATCATCATCATCATCACCCTCATCATCATCAGCCTGGCTGCTTTGCAAGTCACAATGAATAATTGCTTGTGAACAGAGGTGCTAGTGTGTGGATCCCAGTGGATCATAGTGGATCCCAGTAGATCATTACCCCGTGCTGATCACCACCACATCCAGCCAGTTCCAGGGATCTCTCAGGAAGGTGAATCTCCCGGCACAGAAGCCTCTGGAGAGGATCTTCATGACGGCTTCCAGTGTGTAGACGACTGTGAAAACGCAGCTGTTGAAGGGGAGGAGCAGACGTCAACACACAACACACAGGACACGCCCACAACACACAGGACACGCCCACTGGAAAGAGAGACCCGTCTCCAGAGCATTTAGGATTGCATTTAGCGAATAATTTAGCATCGCATCTAGCATAGCATACGCCTCATGTGTCCTGGTGATGCTCCTCCTCCTTTCTACCTCCTTTTTCATGGATTGTGGTCCATGCCTAGTACTCATTATTAATAACTTCTGTCACATCTGGTCACATGACATCTAGTGTTCATCTAGTCACATGACATATATTGTTCATCTGGTCACATGACGTCTATTGTTCACCTGGTCACATGACATCTATTGTTCATCTGGTCTCATGACATCTATTGTTCATCTAGTCACATGGCATCTATTGTTCATCTGGTCACATGACATCTATTGTTCATCTGGTCACATGACATCTATTGTTCATCTGGTCACATGACATCTATTGTTCATCTGGTCTCATGACGTCTATTGTTCATCTGGTCACATGACGTCTATTGTTCATCTGGTCACATGACATCTATTGTTCATCTGGTCACATGACATATATTGTTCATCTGGTCACATGACATCTATTGTTCATCTGGTCACATGGCATCTATTGTTCATCTGGTCACATGACATCTATTGTTCATCTGGTCACATGACATCTATTGTTCACCTGGTCACATGACATCTATTGTTCACCTGGTCACATGACATCTATTGTTCATCTAGTCACATGACATCTATTGTTCATCTGGTCACATGACATCTATTGTTCACCTGGTCACATGACATCTATTGTTCATCTGGTCACATGACATCTATTGTTCATCTGGTCACATGGCATCTATTGTTCATCTGGTCACATGACATCTATTGTTCATCTGGTCACATGACATCTATTGTTCATCTGGTCACATGACATCAGAATCAGAATCAGAAACAGGTTTATTGCCAAAGAATGAATGTTTTCACAAACAAACGAGGAATTTTTTTTGGTGGAAGGTGCAACATTTGGACATGACAAACAACAATCAACGCAAGGAGGAGGAGGTGGGAGGAAGAGGGAGGAGGAGGAAGAGGAAGGAGCGGAGAAAAGGAGGAGAGAGAGGTGGAAGAAGAGGTGGTAGTCCTGGGGTGACAGTCAGTCAGTCCGGGTCCATTGATGAGCCGACCCCGTCGGGAAAAAGCTATTGGTGTGGCGGAGGTCGTGGCCATGATGGGACCCAGCCCCTCCCCGAGAGGAGGACCCAACAGGGAGTGTCCAGGGGGTGGAGGGGGCGACAATCTTTCTGGCCCGCTCAGTGACCTGGAAGTGAACAGGACCTGGAGGAAGGCAGATTGCAGCCGATAACCCTCTCGCCGAGCGGATGATGCTCTGCAGCCTGCGCTTGTCTTTGGCTGTGGCTGGGTGCCAGACGGTGATGGAGGAGCAGATGATGGACTCAACGATGGCCGTAGAACTGTACCATCATCTTCCTGGCAGGTTGAATTACCTCAGCTGCCTCAGGAAGAAGATCCTATGCTGGGCCTTCTTGGAGATGGAGCTATGTTCAGCTCCACTTGAGGTCCTGGGAGATGATGGAGCCCAGGAAGTAGGACTCACAGCGTCGGGGAGTCACACAGGATGAGAGGCGGGTGGGCTGCATTCTCCTGAAATCCACAACCATCTCCACTGTCTTCAGAGCGTGAGCTCCAGGTTGTTCTGGCTGCACCAGGTCACCAGGTGGTCAGTCTCCACCTGTGGTCTCGCCCCGCCAGAGATGAGTCCAATGAGGTGGTGTCATCCGCGAACTTTAGGAGCTTGACGGACTGGTGACTGGAGGTGCAGCTGTTGGTACAGGGAGAACAGCAGAGGGAGAACACAGCCTTGGGGGGAACCCGTGCTGGTGGTCCGGGAGCCTGAGACGTGTTTCCCCAGCCTCACGTGCTGCTTCCTGTCGGTCAGGAAGTCTGTGATCCACCTATTGTTCATCTGGTCACATGACATCTATTGTTCATCTGGTCACATGACGTCTATTGTTCATCTGGTCACATGACGTCTATTGTTCATCTGGTCACATGACGTCTATTGTTCATCTGGTCACACGACATCTATTGTTCATCTGGTCACACGACATCTATTGTTCACCTGGTCACACGACATCTATTGTTCATCTGGTCACATGACATCTATTGTTCATCTGGTCAAACCCTGACCCCCAAAAGAGCTCCAACTAACGTCATGAAGGTGGATCACTTGTTTCTGAAGTCTTCCTTTGTATTTATACTGACTCCATCTGGGCTTGAAGTGTAAAGTATGATATATACATATATATATAATATATGTATACTATATATTGTAATTGTATGTTGTACATCATCACACTGTTCACATTCTGAAGAACAGAGATTAAATTCAGCTGAAAGAGAGCGGTCAAAGGTCAGGTCAGAGAGGTCAAAGAGGTCAAACAGAAGACAGGCGGATCTTGTTCTTCAAATAGTTTAATGCTGTGGATCACTTCTGTTGGTCGAGGCTCCTCCTCCTCCTCTTCCTTCTTTTCTTCCTCTTCCTCCTCCACCTCTTCTCCCTTGTGTGTGTGTCCTCATGTGTGTGTGTTGTGTGTGTTCTCATGTGTGTGTGTCGTCTCGTGTGTGTGTGTCATGTGTGTGTGTGTTCTCGTGTGTGTGTCCTCATGTGTGTGTGTCCTCATGTGTGTGTGTGTGTCCTCGTGTGTGTGTGTGTGCTCATGTGTGTGTGTTCTCATGTGTGTGTGTCCTCATGTGTGTGTGTCATGTGTGTGTGTGTCTCATTTGTGTGTGTGTCTCATGTGTGTGTCCTCATGTGTGTGTGTCTCATGTGTGTGTGTGTGTCATGTGTGTGTGTCTCATGTGTGTGTGTCCTCATGTGTGTGTCTCATGTGTGTGTCCTCATGTGTGTGTGTGTCTCATGTGTGTGTGTCGTGTGTCTCATGTGTGTGTCTCATGTGTGTGTCCTCATGTGTGTGTGTGTCTCATGTGTGTGTGTCTCATGTGTGTGTGTGTCTCATTTGTGTGTGTCTCATGTGTGTGTGTCTCATGTGTGTGTGTCTCATGTGTGTGTGTCCTCATGTGTGTGTCTCATGTGTGTGTGTGTCTCATGTGTGTGTGTCTCATGTGTGTGTCCTCATGTGTGTGTGTCTCATGTGTGTGTGTCTCATGTGTGTGTCTCATGTGTGTGTGTCTCATGTGTGTGTGTCTCATGTGTGTGTGTCTCGTGTGTGTGTCCTCATGTGTGTGTCTCATGTGTGTCTCATGTGTGTGTCTCATGTGTGTGTGTCTCATGTGTGTGTGTCTCATGTGTGTGTGTGTGTCTCATGTGTGTGTGTCCTCATGTGTGTGTGTCTCATGTGTGTGTGTGTGTCTCATGTGTGTGCGTCTCGTGTGTGTGTGTCTCATGTGTGCGTCTCGTGTGTGTGTCCTCATGTGTGTGTGTCTCATGTGTGTGTGTGTGTGTGTGTGTCTCATGTGTGTGTCTCATGTGTGTGTGTCTCGTGTGTGTGTCTCATGTGTGTGTGTGTCATGTGTGTGTGTGTGTGTGTCCTCATGTGTGTGTGTCCTCATGTGTGTGTGTGTGTCTCATGTGTGTGTGTGTCTCATGTGTGTGTGTGTGTGTCTCATGTGTGTGTGTCTCATGTGTGTGTCTCATGTGTGTGTCTCATGTGTGTGTGTCTCATGTGTGTGTGTCTCATGTGTGTGTGTGTGTCTCATGTGTGTGTGTGTGTCTCATGTGTGTGTGTCTCATGTGTGTGTCCTCATGTGTGTGTGTGTCTCATGTGTGTGTGTGTCTCATGTGTGTGTGTGTGTCTCATGTGTGTGTCTCATGTGTGTGTGTCTCATGTGTGTGTGTGTCTCATGTGTGTGTGTCTCATGTGTGTGTGTCTCATGTGTGTCTCATGTGTGTGTGTGTCCTCATGTGTGTGTGTCCTCATGTGTGTGTGTCTCATGTGTGTGTGTCTCATGTGTGTGTGTGTCTCATGTGTGTGTGTGTCTCATGTGTGTGTCATGTGTGTGTGTCTCATGTGTGTGTGTGTCTCATGTGTGTGTCTCGTGTGTGTGTGTCTCGTGTGTGTGTGTGTGTCTCATGTGTGTGTGTGTCTCGTGTGTGTGTGTGTGTGTGTCTCATGTGTGTGTGTGTGTCTCATGTGTGTGTGTCTCATGTGTGTGTGTGTGTCATGTGTGTGTGTGTCTCATGTGTGTGTGTCTCATGTGTGTGTGTCTCATGTGTGTGTGTGTCTCATGTGTGTGTGTGTGTGTGTGTGTCTCATGTGTGTGTCTCATGTGTGTGTGTCTCATGTGTGTGTGTCTCATGTGTGTGTGTGTCTCATGTGTGTGTGTCTCATGTGTGTGTGTGTGTCTCATGTGTGTGTGTCTCATGTGTGTGTCTCGTGTGTGTGTGTGTGTGTGTGTCTCATGTGTGTGTCTCGTGTGTGTGTGTCTCGTGTGTGTGTGTCTCATGTGTGTGTGTGTGTCTCATGTGTGTGTGTGTCTCGTGTGTGTGTCTCATGTGTGTGTGTCTCATGTGTGTCTCGTGTGTGTCTCGTGTGTGTGTGTGTGTCTCGTGTGTGTGTGTGTGTGTGTGTCTCATGTGTGTGTGTGTCTCATGTGTGTGTGTCTCGTGTGTGTGTGTGTCATGTGTGTGTCTCTGTGTGTGTGTGTGTGTGTCTCTGTGTGTGTGTGTCTGTGTGTGTGTCTCATGTGTGTGTCTCGTGTGTGTGTGTGTGTGTGTGTGTGTGTCTCCTGTGTGTGTCTCATGTGTGTGTGTGTGTCTCATGTGTGTGTGTCTCGTGTGTGTGTGTGTGTGTCTCATGTGTGTGTGTCTCGTGTGTGTGTGTGTCTCATGTGTGTGTCTATGTGTGTGTCTATGTGTGTGTGTCTCATGTGTGTGTCACATGTGTGTGTGTGTGTCTCATGTGTGTCTCATGTGTGTGTGTGTGTCTCGTGTGTGTCTCGTGTGTGTGTGTGTCTCATGTGTGTGTGTGTCTCGTGTGTGTGTGTGTGTGTGTCTCATGTGTGTGTCTCGTGTGTGTGTGTGTCTCATGTGTGTGTGTCTCATGTGTGTGTGTCTCATGTGTGTGTGTGTCTCATGTGTGTGTGTCTCATGTGTGTGTGTGTGTCTCATGTGTGTGTGTGTGTCTCGTGTGTGTCTCATGTGTGTGTGTCTCATGTGTGTGTGTCTCATGTGTGTGTGTGTGTGTGTGTGTGTGTGTCTCATGTGTGTGTGTCTCATGTGTGTGTGTGTCTCATGTGTGTGTGTCTCATGTGTGTGTGTCTCGTGTGTGTGTCTCATGTGTGTGTGTCTCGTGTGTGTGTGTCTCATGTGTGTGTGTGTGTGTCTCATGTGTGTGTCTCATGTGTGTGTGTGTGTCTCATGTGTGTGTGTGTCTCATGTGTGTGTGTGTCTCATGTGTGTGTGTCTCATGTGTGTGTCTCGTGTGTGTGTCTCGTGTGTGTGTCATGTGTGTGTGTGTCTCATGTGTGTGTGTGTGTCTCATGTGTGTGTGTGTGTGTGTGTGTGTGTGTCTCATGTGTGTGTCTCGTGTGTGTGTGTCTCGTGTGTGTGTGTCTCATGTGTGTGTCTCGTGTGTGTGTGTGTGTGTGTGTCTCGTGTGTGTGTGTGTGTGTGTGTCTCATGTGTGTGTCTCATGTGTGTGTGTCTCGTGTGTGTCTCGTGTGTGTGTGTGTGTGTCTCGTGTGTGTGTGTCTCGTGTGTGTGTGTGTGTGTCTCATGTGTGTGTCTCATGTGTGTGTGTGTGTGTCTCATGTGTGTGTGTCTCGTGTGTGTGTGTGTCTCATGTGTGTGTCTGTGTGTGTGTGTGTGTCTCATGTGTGTGTGTCTCGTGTGTGTGTGTGTGTGTGTGTGTGTGTGTGTGTCTCATGTGTGTGTCTCATGTGTGTGTCTCGTGTGTGTGTCTGTGTGTGTGTGTGTCTCGTGTGTGTGTGTGTGTGTGTGTGTGTGTGTGTCTCGTGTGTGTGTGTGTGTGTGTGTGTGTGTGTGTGTGTGTGTGTGTCTCGTGTGTGTGTGTCTCGTGCGTGTGTGTGTGTGTGTGTGTGTGTGTCTCATGTGTGTGTGTGTGTCTCATGTGTGTGTGTGTGTGTGTGTGTGTGTGTACTCACTCCACCGCCCTGCTCCAGGCTGCCGGTTCCTTCAGGGTCATCAACACACAGTTGGTGAGAACCGTGAACATCAAGAACCATCTGAACACCGTGAGGAGGGTTAGGGAAAAGGTCAGAGTATCCCACAATGCATTGCTCAGGAGCAGCCTGGTATCCCACAATGCATTGCTCAGGAGCAGCCTGGTATCCCACAATGCATTGAGGATAATATATTGATCGTGAGCACGTCCTCTGTGTTTTGTGACTTCCTGCCAACCTTCACAATAAAAGCCAAAGACATCGACCTCTATAGTGAGGACACACAGCCTGTCTCACATCAACCACTGACACACAGCGACTGACCACAGCGGGACAACAGACAGCAGCAGAGCACCAGGATATGAGGCGGTGAGGACGGAGACGCTCCTCAGCCGGCTGAACGGACTCAGCAGGAAACAGACGGACTCAGCATCAAACCTGTGAATCATGTGGTCTCTACTGAGCACGACGAACGTCTGCAGAGAGACGGGTCAGAGAGACAGACGGGTCAGAGAGAGAGACCAGGGAGAGAGACCAGAGAGACAGACGGGTCAGAGAGAGAGACCAGGGAGAAAGACCAGAGAGACAGACAGGTCAGAGAGAGAGACCAGAGAGACAGACAGACAGACAGAGAGACAGACGGGTCAGAGAGAGAGACCAGGGAGAGAGACAGACAGAGAGACAGACGGGTCAGAGAGAGAGACCAGGGAGAGAGACCAGAGAGACAGACAGGTCAGAGAGAGAGACCAGAGAGACAGACAGAGAGACAGACGGGTCAGAGAGAGAGACCAGGGAGAGAGACCAGAGAGAGAGAGAGACAGAGAGAGAGACCAGAGAGACAGACAGACAGACAGAGAGACCAGACAGACAGACAGACAGGTCAGAGAGAGAGACCAGACAGACAGAGAGACCAGACAGACAGACAGGTCAGAGAGAGAGACCAGAGAGAGAGACCAGACAGAGAGACAGACGGGTCAGAGAGACAGACACGGGTCAGAGAGACAGACGGGTCAGAGAGAGAGACCAGAGAGACAGACGGGTCAGAGAGACAGACGGGTCAGAGAGAGACCAGAGACAGACAGAGAGACGGTCAGAGAGACAGACGGGTCAGAGACCAGAGAGAGACCAGAGAGACAGACAGAGAGACAGACGGGTCAGAGAGACAGACGGGTCAGAGAGAGACCAGAGAGAGACCAGAGAGACAGACGGGTCAGAGAGACAGACGGGTCAGAGAGAGAGACCAGGGAGAGAGACCAGAGAGACAGACAGACAGGTCAGAGAGACAGGTCAGAGAGAGAGACCAGAGAGACAGACAGGTCAGAGAGACAGACAGGTCAGAGAGCGAGACCAGAGAGACAGACAGAGAGACAGACAGATGGGTCAGAGAGAGAGACCAGGGAGAGAGACCAGAGAGACAGACAGGTCAGAGAGAGAGACCAGGGAGAGAGACCAGAGAGACAGACGGGTCAGAGAGACAGACGGGTCAGAGAGAGAGACCAGAGAGACAGACAGAGAGACAGACGGGTCAGAGAGAGAGACCAGGGAGAGAGACCAGAGAGACAGTCGGGTCAGAGAGAGAGACCAGAGAGACAGACAGAGAGACAGACGGGTCAGAGAGAGAGACCAGGGAGAGAGACCAGAGAGACAGACAGAGAGACAGACGGGTCAGAGAGAGAGACCAGAGAGACAGACAGGTCAGAGAGAGAGACCAGAGAGACAGACAGGTCAGAGAGAGAGACCAGAGAGAGAGACAGACAGAGAGACAGACAGGTCAGAATATGTTTCCATCACCGGTCTTCTAGATCTCTTAAAGGGAGACACCGACCTCTGATTGGTAGAAGGGATCCAGATCCTCCAATGGGGTGTTCAGAAGCTTAGGGGATGGGGTTCCATAGTAGAATGGGAGGGGCTTCCCGGCCTCCAGGTCACTGGCTGGTTTGACCTGGGTGTTCTCTGTTACCTGTCAACCAGAGTGCCAGCCAATCAGAGAGGAGCTTATGAGCTGTAATATAAATATAAAGACGTCCTCCGTCCTCCACCTCGCTGCTGCTCCTCGTCTGTAGCTCCACCCCCTGAGCGTCACCTGGGGGGTGGGTCTTCTCAAGTGAAGCCGGTGTCAGGCGTCTGAACACCTCCGCACCAACAGGGGGCAGCAGAGACGCCGTCCTGGTGTTCTGCAGTGCTGCCCGGACTCCACTGTCCCCCAGCAGCAGCCTCCTGTGAGGAGACAGACAGCGTGACAGGGACAAGGACAGAGGAGATGGACAAGGACAGAGGACATGGACAGAGGGGAGAGGACTAGGACAGAGGACATGGAGAGAGGACATGGACAAGGACAGAGGGGAGAGGACTAGGACAGAGGACATGGACAGAGGACATAGGGCATGGACAGAGGACATGGACAGAGGAGATGGACAAGGACAGAGGACATGGACAGAGGACATGGACAAAGGACATGGACAGAGGACAGAGGACAGGACATGGACAGAGGATGGAGACAGACAGAGGACATGGACAGAGAGGACAAGGACAGAGGACAGAGGACAAGGACAGAGGACATGGACAGAGGACATGGACAAAGGACATGGACAGAGGACAGAGGGGAGAGGACATAGGACAAGGACATGGTGAGAGGACAGAGGACAAGGACATGGTCAGAGGACATGGACAGAGGACATGGTCAGAGGACAGAGGACATGGACAGAGGACATGGACAGAGGACATGGACAGAGGACAAGGACAGAGGACAGAGGACATGGTCAGAGGACATGGACAGAGGACATGGACAAGGACAGAGGACATGGACAGAGGACAAGGACAGAGGACAAGGTCAGAGGACATGGACAGAGGACAAGGACAGAGGACAAGTGGCTTCTGCTCGCTAGTGAGTAGCTCTGGTCATGTGACCTCCACCCGCTCCTCCTCCTCATCAACTCCTCCCCCTACACTGGCTGTTCAGGTCTCACCTCTCCGACCGCGAACAGTTAATTATCATCAATAAACTTGACTCCCTTTTGGCAACATTATACACCACCACGGCCTCCATCACCACCTACTCCACCATCACCACCATCTCCACCATCACCACCTATTCCACCATCACCACCATCACCACCTACTCCACCATCACCACCTACTCCACCATCACCACCTATTCCACCATCACCACCATCTCCACCATCACCACCTATTCCACCATCACCACCATCTCCACCATCACCACCTACTCCACCATCACCACCTATTCCACCATCTCCACCATCACTACCTACTCCACCATCACCACCATCTCCACCATCACCACCTACTCCACCATCACCACCTACTCCACCATCACCACCTACTCCACCATCACTACCTACTCCACCATCACTACCTACTCCACCATCACCACCTACTCCACCATCACCACCATCACCACCACCACCATCCACCATCACCATCACCACCATCTCCACCATCACCACCTACTCCACCATCACCACCTACTCCACCATCACCACCTACTCCACCATCACTACCTACTCCACCATCTCCACCATCACCACCTACTCCACCATCTCCACCATCACCACCTACTCCACCATCACCACCTACTCCACCATCACTACCTACTCCACCATCACCACCATCTCCACCATCACCACCTACTCCACCATCACCACCTACTCCACCATCACCACCTACTCCACCATCACCACCTACTCCACCATCTCCACCATCACCACCTACTCCACCATCACTACCTACTCCACCATCACTACCTACTCCACCATCACCACCTACTCCACCATCACTACCTACTCCACCATCACCACCATCACTACCTACTCCACCATCACCACCTACATGATCACCGTAAAGCTCTCTACACACACACTGTTACTATGAGTGTGTGTCAGTAACATCGACACACACATTCAGATTCATATTCTATATATAAGGGAATCTCACTCACAGCTGTGCAGGACAGAGTCTCCTCTGATTGGCTCTCTGGAGCAGCTCCTCTTGCTCCTTCCTGCTCCTCCACAGCTCAAAGAAGGACATTCGACTCGTCATGTCTGTCTGTCCTCTGCATCCAATTTTTCTCCCCTTTAAAAAACCCCCCCCCCCAAACATGTTCCCCATACCCCCAAGTCAAAAATTTTTTTTTTTTTTTTTTTTTTTAAAAAACCCCTTTTAAACTTTTTTTTTTTTCCCTTTTTAATTTAATAAACCCCCCAAAATTTTTTCCCCCAATTTTTCCTTTTTTTTATTTTTTTTTCCCTCTCCATTTTAAACCCCATATTTTTCCTTTTTCATTTTTTTAAACTAATTTTTTTTTTTTTCCCCCCCAAATTTAAAAATAAAAACCCGGGCTTTTTTTTTTTTCCCAAATTAAAAACTAAAACCCTCTTCTTTTTTAAATTTTCCCTTTAAAATTTTTATTTATTTCCCACATTTTTCCCCTTTTTAACTTTTCCTCCCCTTTTAAAACTTATCCCCCAAACAGGCCAAATTTTCCCCCAAACGGGTCCCCCCCCCCCTTTAATTTTCCCTCTTTTTCCCCAAAAAAGGGCCTTTTTTCCCCCCAAACCCCTGCCCACCCTTTTCCCCTGCTTTTCCCGTCAATTTTCCCCCTTTCCCTTTTTTACTTTTTCCCAAAAATTTCCCCCTTTTCCCAAAAATTTTTTTTTCCCCCCAAAATATTTTATTTCCCCCCAAAAAACCCTTATTTCCCCTTCCCCAAAAATTTATTTTCCCCCAAAAGGATTTTTGTTTCCCCCTTTGGGGGGTTCTTTTTTTCCCAAATTTCCCATTTTCCCCCCATTAAAGGGATCTCATCCCTGCCCCCAGAACAGTTCTCTGATTCTCCCCCCGGGAACAGTTCTTGCTCTCCTGTCCCCAGTAAAGGACCTTTCACTCGCCCCCATGTCTTTTCTGTCCTCTGTCCCCTGTAACAGTTCTCTCTCTCTCTTCCCCTGTCATTGTCTCTCTCTTTCCCCCTTCTTATCTCTTCTCTCTGCCCCCTTAAACTTTTCTCTCTCTCCTTCCCCTTCTTATCTCTCTCTCTCTGCCCCCATGTCGGGCCGCTCTATCCCCCCATGTCTGTATTTTCAGTCCCCAGTAAATGGTCCTGATCACCCCCCATGAACAACCACCACCGCCCCTGTAACATTATTTGATTCCTGTCCCCAGCTTTATCTCTGACTTCTTTTCCCCCTGAAAACCACTCTCTTTTCCCCAAACAACTCTCTCTCTTTTCCCCAAACAACCACCACCTGTCCCCATGTAAAGGGACTTGCTCTATTTCCCCTGAACATGTATCTGTTACCCCCCATGAACAACACCATTGCCCCATGAACAGGGACCCTGATCTCCTGCCCCCAGAACATGTGAGACCTTTCCCCCCCAGTCTTTTCCTACCTACTCGCCCCTTAAATGTGAGATTAGAGAAAGTATTTCCCTTCCTGCCCCCAAACATTATTCATCATTTATGTAAATTACCTGTTACCCCCCCTTAAATGTGTTTGACTCACCTGTCCCCATGTAAATGTGACTTATTATCCCCCATTAACGGAGACCCCGCCCCTTAACAGGCCCGCCCCGCCCCAAACTGTGTTCGCCACCCCCCCAAACATTTTCACTCTTTCCCCCAGCGGCTTCTCATTGATGAACGTGAATCTTTGCCCCAGAAATGTGCCTGCCTACTTTCCCCAGAACGTACCCTTTCCTCCCCCCAGAAAGTTCCGACCTACCTGTAGTAACAGTGTTTGCTTATCTGTTTAAAAGTTTCCTGTCTTTGCCCCCAGTCTGGATTTTGACTCTCTGAGGGCCTGACTCACCCCCCCATGTAACAGGATTTTCACTCTGTCCCCATGAACATGGACCTGACCTACTCCCCCCCCAGCATGGACTATTTACCCCCCCTTAACATGGCTCGACCTACCCCCCCATGAACTTATTTTGTTTACCCCCCCATGAACTTACCGACCTACCCCCCCATGAACATTGATTTTGCCCACCCCCCATGAACAGGATTGACCTACCGAGTAACAGGTTTTTGACCTCCCCTGCCCCCTGCAGGACCGACTCATCGCCCCAGAAATGTGACCGACCATTTCCCCAGAAATGGACTGATTCCCCCCAGAACATGTGACTTACCATTTAGGGAACTGGACCGACTCTACTCTGTCCCCATGGAACATGTGATGATCTGATCTCTACTCTCCTGTCCCCATGGAACATGTGATCTGACTCTCCACTCTGTCCCCATGGAACATGATCTGGACTCTACCTGTCCCCATGGAACATGTGACCTGACTCTACCTGTCCCCATGGAACATGTGATCTGGACTTACCTGTCCCCATGGAACATGTGATCTGACTACCTCACTGTCAACCCCATGGGAACATGTGATCTCTCTGACCTCTACTCTGTCCCCATGGAACATGTGATCTGACTCCATCTGTCCCCATGGGCGGAACATGTGTGTAGACTCTCTGACTCTACTCTGTCCCTGTATGGAACATGTGTGGGGATCTTGACCTCTACTCCTGTCCCCATGGAACATGTGATCTGACCTCTTACTCTGTCCCCACGTGAAACATGTGATCTGACCTCTACTCTGTCCCTGTATGGGAACATGTGAGATCTGATTCTCACTCTGTCCTCTATGGAACATGTGATCTGACTCTCTACCTGTAACCCCATGGAAACATGTGATCTGGTCTCTACCTCCCGTCCCCATGGAACATGTGAGATCTCTGACTCTACTGTCCCACTCTGTCCCCATGGAACATGTGACTTGGACTCTACTCTGTCCCCATGGAACATGTGTGATCTGACTCTACTCTCTGTCCCCATGGAACATGTGATCTGGGACTCCTCACTCTGTCCCCTATGGAAATATGTGATCTCTCTGACTCTACTCTGTCCCTCATGGGAACATGTGATCTGGATCTCTACTGTCCCCATGGAACACAGGTGTGATCTCTGATCTCCACTCTGTCCCCATGGAACATGTGATTCTTGACCTCTCTGTCACCATGGAACATGTGATCTCTCGACTCCCACTCTGTCCCCATGGAACATGTGATCTCTTGACTCTCATTCTGTCCCTATGGAGTCATGTGACCTGACTCTATTCTGTCCCTCATGGAACATGCGGATCTGGGACTCCTACTCTGTCCCCATGTGAACATGTGATCTGACTTACTCTGTCCCTCATGGAACACATGTGATCTCTCTGATCACCATCCCCATGGAACATGTGATCTGGATTCCCACTCTGTCCCTCATATGGAACACATGTGACCTGGGACTCACCAGTCCCCAAGGAACATGTGATCTGATTCTCACTCTGTCCCCATGGACACATGTGTGATCTGACTCTACTCTGTCCCCATGGAACATGTGTGATCTGACTCTACTCTGTCCCTACGGAACATGGGTGGATCTGACCCTTACTCTGTCCCCATGGAACATGCGTGCTTGGACTCTAATCATTCCACCCCATGGAACATGTGATCTCTGACTCTACCTCTGTCCCCATGGAACATGTGATCTCTCATTCTTACCTCTGTCCCTACGGAACATGTGATCTGATCTCACTCTGTCCCCGCTGACCTCTACCTCTGTCCCCATGTCAATCACACGTTACTAACTCTGCTTTCTCCCGGAGTCCTTTTGACTTCATGTCTCATGGGGGTCATCGGACCCTAAGACGCCAGATCCCATCTGCCTGATGGACTGCCCAATGTGGGAATTTCTGCCTGACTACTAATTCCTGTTGGAGACCCCCACTTACAGACTCCTGCCCACTCCTCCTCCCACCATTCGCCCTATTGGATTCAGGAGGTTCCATCGTGGAATATGCCTCATGAACTTATCTACACTCTGTTTACATTCATTGAATGTATTTTAACTCTAACCTATTCTTCTGGTCACATTACATCTATTGGTTCTGTCCATCCTGAGAGATCCTCCTCTGTTCTCTGCATAGGTTTCTTCCTTTTTTTTCCTGAAGGGTTATTATTTGGGGAGTTTTTCCTGGTCCGATGTGAGGTTTTGGGCAGGGATGTTCATGTGTACAGATTGTAGCACTCGAGACAAATTTGTACCGTGAAATTGGGCTATACAAATAAACTGGAATTGAATTGAATGTGATCTGATCTCATTTCTGTCCCCATGGAACATGTGATCTGGACTCTACTCTGTCCCATACGGGAACATGTGATCTGACTCCTCACTCCCTGTCCCCAGTGGAACATGTGATTCTGGAATCACATCGCCACTAACTCTGCTTTCTCCCTATACAAACAAACTGAATTGATCTGGATCTGACTCTGTCCCCATGGAACATGTGATCTGACTCCTCACTCCCCCTGTCCCCATGGGAACATGTGATTCTGACCCCTACTCTGTCCCCATGGAACATGTGTGATCTCTGACTCTACTCTGTCCCCATGGAACATGTGATCTGACTCTCACTCTGTCCCTCATGCGGGAACATGTGATCTGGACTCACTCTGTCCCCATGGAACATGTGATCTGTCTCTGTCCCCATGATTTTCATCTCTCATCCTGCATTTTAACTCCTGCTTTCTCCCGAGTCCTTTTGACTTCCATGTCTCATAGGGTCATCGGACTATGAGTTGACATAGATCCTATCTGCCTGATGGATGCGTCTGGGTGGAATAAATTCCTGCTCTATTCGCCACTGTCTGTTGAGACTCCGCCACTGTTGAGACTCTACTCTGTCCCCATGGAACATGTGCCTGATTTTACCGTCTCCTCTGGATCCCCATGGAACATGTGATCTACTGACTCTACACTCTGTCCCTGATTCGTAAATATGTGATCTGACTCTGTCACTCTGGTCCCTATGGGAACAATGTGATCTGACTTCCTCTATTGTTCTGTCCATCTCATGGAACATGTGATTCTGACCTTACTCTGTCTCTCATGGAACACATGTGATCTCTGACTCTACTCTGTCCCCATGGAACATGTGATCTCTGACTCTACTCTGTCCCCATGGAACATGTGATCTGACTCTACTCTGTCCCCATGGAACATGTGATCTCTGACTCTGTCCCCATGGAACATGTGATCTGACTCTACTCTGTCCCCATGGAACATGTGATCTGACTCTACTCTGTCCCCATGGAACATGTGATCTGACTCCACTCTGTCCCCATGGAGCATGTGATCTGACTCTACTCTGTCCCCATGGAACATGTGATCTCTGACTCTACTCTGTCCCCATGGAACATGTGATCTGACTCTCACTCTGTCCCCATGGAACATGTGATCTGACTCTACTCTGTCCCCATGGAACATGTGATCTCTGACTCTCTCTGTCCCCATGGAACATGTGATCTGACTCTACTCTGTCCCCATGGAACATGATCTGACTCTACTCTGTCCCCATGGAACATGTGATCTGACTCTCACCTCTGTCCCCATGGAACATGTGATCTGACTCTACTCTGTCCCCATGGAACATGTGATCTGACTCTTACTCTGTCCCCATGGAACATGTGATCTGACTCTACTCTGTCCCCATGGAACATGTGATCTGACTCTACTCTGTCCCCATGGAACATGTGATCTGACTCTACTCTGTCCCCATGGAACATGTGATCTGACTCTCCTCTGTCCCCATGTGACATGTGATCTGACTCTACTCTGTCCCATGGAACATGTGATCTGACTCTCACTCTGTCCCCATGGAACATGTGACCTGACTCTACTCTGTCCCCATGGAACATGTGATCTGACTCTACTCTGTCCCCATGGAACATGTGATCTGACTCTACTGTCCCCATGGAACATGTGATCTGACTCTACTCTGTCCCCATGGAACATGTGATCTCTGACTCTACTCTGTCCCCATGGAACATGTGATCTGACTCTACTCTGTCCCCATGGAACATGTGATCTGACTCTACTCTGTCCCCATGGAACATGTGATCTGACTCTACTCTGTCCCCATGGAACATGTGATCTGGCTCTACTCTGTCCCCATGGAACATGTGATCTGACTCTACTCTGTCCCCATGGAACATGTGATCTGACTCTACTCTGTCCCCATGGAACATGTGATCTCTGACTCTACTCTGTCCCCATGGAACATGTGATCTCTGACTCTACTCTGTCCCCATGGAACATGTGATCTGACTCTACTCTGTCCCCATGGAACATGTGATCTCTGACTTACTCTGTCCCCATGGAACATGTGATCTGACTCACTCTGTCCCCATGGAACATGTGATCTCTGACTCTCTCTGTCCCCATGGAACATGTGATCTGACTCTACTCTGTCCCCATGGAACATGTGATCTCTGACTCTACTCTGTCCCCATGGAACATGTGATCTGACTCTACTCTGTCCCTGCATGGAACATGTGATCTGACTCTACTCTGTCCCCATGGAACATGTGATCTGACTCTACTCTGTCCCTATGGAACATGTGTGATCTGACTCTCTCTGTCCCCATGGAACATGTGATCTGACTCTACTCTGTCCCCATGGAACATGTGATCTCGGACTCTACCTGTCCCCATGGAACATGTGATCTGACTCTACTCTGTCCCCATGGAACATGTGATCTGACTCTCTGTCCCCATGGAACATGTGATCTCTCCTACTCTGTCCCCATGGAACATGTGATCTTGACTCTACCTGTCCCCATGGAACATGTGATCTCTGATCTACTCTGTCCTATTCATGGAACATGTGATCTCTGACTCTACTCTCTGTCCCCATGGAACATGTGATCTGACTCTACTCTGTCCCCATGGAACATGTGATCTCTGACTCTACTCTGTCCCCATGGAACATGTGGATCTGACTCTACTCTGTCCCATGGAACATGTGATCTGACTCTACTCTGTCCCCATGTAACATGTGATCTGACTCTACTCTGTCCCCATGAGACATGTGATCTCTGAGGTGGGCTCTACTCTGTCCCATGGAACATGTGATCTGACTCTACTCTGTCCCATGGACCATGTCATCTGACTCTACTCTGTCGCCATGGAACATGTGTTCTGACTCTACTCTGTCCCCATGTAACATGTGATCTGACTCTCTATCCCCATGGAACATGTGATCTGACTCTACTCTGTTCCCATGGAACATGTGATCTGACTCTACTCTGTCCCCATGGAACATGTGATCTCTGCTACTCTGTCCCCATGGAACATGTGTGATCTGACTCTACTCTGTCCCCATGGAACATGTGATCTGACTCTACTCTGTCCCCATGTAACATGTGATCTGACTCTACTCTGTCCCCATGGAACATGTGATCTGACTCTACTCTGTCCCCATGGAACATGTGATCTGACTCTACTCTGTCCCCATGGAACATGTGATCTGACTCTACTCTGTCCCCATGGAACATGTGATCTGACTCTACTCTGTCCCCATGGAACATGTGATCTGACTCTACTCTGTCCCCATGGAACATGTGATCTGACTCTACTCTGTCCCCATGGAACATGTGATCTGACTCTACTCTGTCCCCATGGAACATGTGATCTGACTCTACTCTGTTCCCATGGAACATGTGATCTCTGACTCTACTCTGTCCCCATGGAACATGTGATCTGACTCTACTCTGTCCCCATGGAACATGTGATCTGACTACTCTGTCCCCATGGAACATGTGATCTGGACTCTACTCTGTCCCATGGAACATGTGATCTGACTCTCTGTCCCCATGGAACATGTGATCTGACTCTACTCTGTCCCCATGGAACATGTGATCTGACTCTACTCTGTCCCCATGGAACATGTGATCTGACTCTACTCTGTCCCCATGGAACATGTGATCTCTGACTCTACTCTGTCCCCATGGAACATGTGATCTGACTCTACTCTGTCCCCATGGAACATGTGATCTGACTCTACTCTGTCCCCATGGAACATGTGATCTCTGACTCTACTCTGTCCTCATGGAACATGTGATCTGACTCTACTCTGTCCCCATGGAACATGTGATCTGACTCTACTCTGTCCCCATGGAACATGTGATCTGACTCTACTCTGTCCCCATGGAACATGTGATCTGACTCTACTCTGTCCCCATGGAACATGTGATCTGACTCTACTCTGTCCCCATGGAACATGTGATCTGACTCTACTCTGTCCCCATGGAACATGTGATCTGACTCTACTCTGTCCCCATGGAACATGTGATCTCTGACTACTCTGTCCCCATGGAACATGTGATCTGACTCTACTCTGTCCCCATGGAACATGTGATCTGACTCTACTCTGTCCCCATGGAACATGTGATCTGACTCTACTCTGTCCCAATGGAACATGTGTTCTGACTCTCTCTGTCCCCATGGAACATGTGATCTGACTCTACTCTGTCCTCATGGAACATGTGATCTGACTCTACTCTGTCCCCATGGAACATGTGATCTGACTCTACTCTGTCCCCATGGAACATGTGATCTGACTCTACTCTGTCCCCATGGAACATGTGACCTGACTCTACTCTGTCCCCATGGAACATGTGATCTGACTCTACTCTGTCCCCATGGAACATGTGATCTGACTCTACTCTGTCCCCATGGAACATGTGATCTGACTCTACTCTGTCCTCATGGAACATGTGATCTGACTCTACTCTGTCCCCATGGAACATGTGATCTGACTCTCCTGTCCCCATGGAACATGTGACCTGACTCTACTCTGTCCCCATGGAACATGTGATCTGACTCTACTCTGTCCTCATGGAACATGTGATCTCTGACTCTACTCTGTCCCCATGGAACATGTGATCTGACTCTACTCTGTCCCCATGGAACATGTGATCTGACTCTACTCTGTCCCCATGGAACATGTGATCTGACTCTACTCTGTCCCCATGGAACATGTGATCTGACTCTACTCTGTCCCCATGGAACATGTGATCTGACTCTACTCTGTCCCCATGGAACATGTGATCTGACTCTACTCTGTCCCCATGGAACATGTGATCTCTGACTCTACTCTGTCCCCATGGAACATGTGATCTGACTCTACTCTGTCCCCATGGAACATGTGATCTGACTCTACTCTGTCCCCATGGAACATGTGATCTGACTCTACTCTGTCCCCATGGAACATGTGATCTGACTCTACTCTGTCCCCATGGAACATGTGATCTGACTCTACTCTGTCCCCATGGAACATGTGATCTGACTCTACTCTGTCCCCATGGAACATGTGTGATCTGACTCTACTCTATCCCCATGGAACATGATCTCTGACTCTACTCTGTCCCCATGGAACATGTGATCTGACTCTACTCTGTCCCCATGGAACTCTGAATCTACTCTGTCCCCATGGAACATGTGATCTGACTCTACTCTGTCCCCATGGAACATGTGATCTCTCTACTCTGTCCCCATGGAACATGTGATCTGACTCTACTCTGTCCCATGGAACATGTGATCTCTCTACTCTGTTCCCATGGAACATGTGATCTGACTCTACTCTGTCCCCATGGAACATGTGATCTCTGACTCTACTCTGTCCCTGGAACATGTGATCTCTGACTCTACTCTGTCCCCATGGAACATGTGATCTGACTCTACTCTGTCCCCATGGAACATGTGATCTCTGACTCTACTCTGTCCCCATGTAACATGTGATCTGACTCTACTCTGTCCCATGGAACATGTGATCTCTGACTCTACTCTGTCCCATGGAACATGTGATCTGACTCTACCTGTCCCCATGGAACATGTGATCTGACTCTACTCTGTCCCATGGAACATGTGATCTGACTCTCTGTCCCCATGGAACATGTGATCTGACTCTACTCTGTCCCCATGGAACATGTGATCTGACTACTCTGTCCCCATGGAACATGTGATCTCTGACTCTACTCTGTCCCCATGGAACATGTGATCTGACTCTACTCTGTCCCCATGGAACATGTGATCTCTGACTCTACTCTGTCCCCATGGAACATGTGATCTGACTCTACTCTGTCCCCATGTAACATGTGATCTCTGACTCTACTCTGTCCCCATGGAACATGTGATCTGACTCTACTCTGTCCCCATGGAACATGTGATCTCTGACTCTACTCTGTCCCCATGGAACATGTGATCTGACTCTACTCTGTCCCCATGTAACATGTGATCTCTGACTCTACTCTGTCCCCATGGAACATGTGATCTCTGACTCTACTCTGTCCCCATGGAACATGTGATCTCTCTGACTCTGTCCCCCATGGAACATGTGATCTCTGACTCTACTCTGTCCCCATGGAACATGTGATCTGACTCTACTCTGTCCCCATGGAACATGTGATCTGACTCTACTCTGTCCCCATGAACATGTGATCTCTGACTCTACTCTGTCCCATGGAACATGTGATCTGACTCTACTCTGTCCCCATGGAACATGTGATCTCTGACTCTCTCTGTCCCCATGGAACATGTGATCTGACTCTACTCTGTCCCCATGGAACATGTGATCTGACTCTACTCTGTCCCCATGGAACATGTGATCTGACTCTACTGTCCCCATGGAACATGTGATCTCTCTGACTCTGTCCCCCATGGAACATGTGATCTCTCTGAATCTGTCCCCCATGGAACATGTGATCTCTGACTCTACTCTGTCCCCCATGGAACATGTGATCTGACTCTACTCTGTCCCCATGGAACATGTGATCTCTGACTCTCCTCTGTCCCCATGGAACATGTGATCTGACTCTACTCTGTCCCCATGGAACATGTGATCTGACTCTACTCTGTCCCCATGGAACATGTGATCTCTGACTCTACTCTGTCCCATGGAACATGTGATCTCTGACTCTACTCTGTCCCCATGGAACATGTTCCATGGAACATGTGATCTCTGACTCTACTCTGTCCCCATGGAACATGTGATCTGACTCTACTCTGTCCCCATGGAACATGTGATCTCTGACTCTACTCTGTCCCCATGGAACATGTGATCTCTGACTCTACTCTGTCCCCATGGAACATGTGATCTCTGACTCTACTCTGTCCCCATGGAACATGTGATCTGACTCTACTCTGTCCCATGGAACATGTGATCTGACTCTACTCTGTCCCCATGGAACATGTGATCTCTGACTCTACTCTGTCCCCATGGAACATGTGATCTCTGACTCTACTCTGTCCCCATGGAACATGTGATCTGACTCTCTCTGTCCCCATGGAACGTGTGATCTGACTCTACTCTATCCCCATGGAACATGTGATCTCTGACTCTACTCTGTCCCCATGGAACATGTGATCTGACTCTACTCTGTCCCCATGGAACATGTGATCTGACTCTACTCTGTCCCCATGGAACATGTGATCTCTGACTCTCTGTCCCCATGGAACATGTGATCTCTGACTCTACTCTGTCCCCATGGAACATGTGATCTCTGACTCTACTCTGTCCCCATGGAACATGTGATCTCTGACTCTACTCTGTCCCCATGGAACATGTGATCTCTGACTCTACTCTGTCCCATGGAACATGTGATCTGACTCTACTCTGTCCCCATGGAACATGTGATCTGACTCTACTCTGTCCCCATGGAACATGTGATCTCTGACTCTACTCTGTCCCCATGGAACATGTGATCTCTGACTCTACTCTGTCCCCATGGAACATGTGATCTGACTCTACTCTGTCCCCATGGAACATGTGATCTCTGACTACTCTGTCCCCATGGAACATGTGATCTCTGACTCTACTCTGTCCCCATGGAACATGTGATCTGACTCTACTCTGTCCCCATGGAACATGTGATCTGACTCTACTCTGTCCCCATGGAACATGTGATCTCTGACTCTACTCTGTCCCCATGGAACATGTGATCTGACTCTACTCTGTCCCCATGGAACATGTGATCTGACTCTCTCTGTCCCCATGGAACATGTGATCTGACTCTACTCTGTCCCCATGGAACATGTGATCTGACTCTACTCTGTCCCCATGGAACATGTGATCTGACTCTACTCTGTCCCCATGGAACATGTGATCTGACTCTACTCTGTCCCCATGTAACATGTGATCTCTGACTCTACTCTGTCCCCATGGAACATGTGATCTCTGACTCTACTCTGTCCCCATGGAACATGTGATCTCTGACTCTACTCTGTCCCTATGTAACATGTGATCTCTGACTCTACTCTGTCCCCATGGAACATGTGATCTGACTCTACTCTGTCCCCATGGAACATGTGATCTCTGACTCTACTCTGTCCCCATGGAACATGTGATCTGACTCTACTCTGTCCCCATGGAACATGTGATCTCTGACTCTACTCTGTCCCCATGGAACATGTGATCTGACTCTACTCTGTCCCCATGGAACATGTGATCTGACTCTACTCTGTCCCCATGGAACATGTGATCTCTGACTCTACTCTGTCCCCATGGAACATGTGATCTCACTCTCTCTGTCCCAACATGTGATCTGACTCTACTTTGTCCCCATGGAACATGTGATCTCTGGCTCTCTCTGTCCCTATGGAACATGTGATCTGACTCTGCCTGTCCCCATGGAACATGTGATCTGACTCTACTCTGTCCCCATGGAACATGTGATCTGACTCTACTCTGTCCCCATGTTGTGATCGTCTGGAAACTCTACTCTGTCCCCATCAACATCTGCCTGTTGGACTCCTCTGTCCCCATGAACATGTGTCTCTGACTCTACTCTGTCCCCATGTAACATGGATCGTGACTCTACTCTGTCCCCATGTAACATGTGATCTCTGACTCTCTCTGTCCCCCATGTAACATGTGATCTCTGACTCTACTCTGTCCCCATGAACATGTGATCTCTCTCTCTCTGTCCCCATGTAACATGTGATCTCTCTCTCTCTGTCCCCATGTAACATGTGATCTCTGACTCTACTCTGTCCCCATGTAACATGTGATTTGGGACTCTTCTGTCCCCATGTAACATGTGATCTCTGACTCTACTCTGTCCCCATGTAACATGTGATCTCTGACTCTACTCTGTCCCCATGTAACATGTGATCTCTGACTCTACTCTGTCCCCATGTAACATGTGATCTCTGACTCTACTCTGTCCCCATGTAACATGTGATCTCTGACTCTACTCTGTCCCCATGTAACATGTGATCTCTGACTCTACTCTGTCCCCCATGTAACATGTGATCTCTCTGACTCTACTCTGTCCCCATGTAACATGTGATCTCTGACTCTACTCTGTCCCCATGTAACATGTGATCTCTGACTCTACTCTGTCCCCATGTAACATGTGATCTCTGACTCTACTCTGTCCCCATGTAACATGTGATCTCTGACTCTATGTCCCCATGTAACATGTGATCTCTGACTCTACTCTGTCCCCATGGAACATGTGATCTCTGACTCTACTCTGTCCCCATGTAACATGTGATCTCTGACTCTACTCTGTCCCCATGTAACATGTGATCTCTGACTCTACTCTGTCCCCATGTAACATGTGATCTCTCTGACTCTACTCTGTCCCCATGTAACATGTGATCTCTGACTCTACTCTGTCCCCATGTAACATGTGATCTCTGACTCTACTCTGTCCCCATGTAACATGTGATCTCTGACTCTACTCTGTCCCCATGTAACATGTGATCTCTGACTCTACTCTGTCCCCATGTAACATGTGATCTCTGACTCTACTCTGTCCCCATGTAACATGTGATCTCTCTGACTCTACTCTGTCCCCATGTAACATGTGATCTCTGACTCTACTCTGTCCCCATGTAACATGTGATCTCTGACTCTACTCTGTCCCCATGTAACATGTGATCTCTGACTCTACTCTGTCCCCATGTAACATGTGATCTCTGACTCTACTCTGTCCCCATGTAACATGTGATCTCTGACTCTACTCTGTCCCCATGTAACATGTGATCTCTGACTCTACTCTGTCCCCATGTAACATGTGATCTCTGACTCTACTCTGTCCCCATGTAACATGTGATCTCTGACTCTCTGTCCCCATGTAACATGTGATCTCTGACTCTACTCTGTCCCCATGTAACATGTGATCTCTGACTCTACTCTGTCCCCCATGTAACATGTGATCTCTGACTCTACTCTGTCCCCATGTAACATGTGATCTCTGACTCTACTCTGTCCCCATGTAACATGTGATCTCTGGACTCTACTCTGTCCCCATGTAACATGTGATCTCTGACTCTACTCTGTCCCCATGTAACATGTGATCTCTGACTCTACTCTGTCCCCATGTAACATGTGATCTCTGACTCTACTCTGTCCCCATGTAACATGTGATCTCTGACTCTACTCTGTCCCCATGTAACATGTGATCTCTGACTCTACTCTGTCCCCATGTAACATGTGATCTCTCTGACTCTACTCTGTCCCCATGTAACATGTGATCTCTGACTCTACTCTGTCCCCATGTAACATGTGATCTCTGACTCTACTCTGTCCCCATGTAACATGTGATCTCTGACTCTACTCTGTCCCCATGTAACATGTGATCTCTGACTCTACTCTGTCCCCATGTAACATGTGATCTCTGACTCTACTCTGTCCCCATGTAACATGTGATCTCTCTGACTCTACTCTGTCCCCATGTAACATGTGATCTCTGACTCTACTCTGTCCCCATGTAACATGTGATCTCTCTGACTCTACTCTGTCCCCATGTAACATGTGATCTCTGACTCTACTCTGTCCCCATGTAACATGTGATCTCTGACTCTCTGTCCCCATGTAACATGTGATCTCTGACTCTACTCTGTCCCCATGTAACATGTGATCTCTGACTCTACTCTGTCCCCATGTAACATGTGATCTCTCTGACTCTACTCTGTCCCCATGTAACATGTGATCTCTGACTCTACTCTGTCCCCATGTAACATGTGATCTCTGACTCTACTCTGTCCCCATGTAACATGTGATCTCTGACTCTACTCTGTCCCCATGTAACATGTGATCTCTCTGACTCTACTCTGTCCCCATGTAACATGTGATCTCTGACTCTACTCTGTCCCATGTAACATGTGATCTCTGACTCTACTCTGTCCCCATGTAACATGTGATCTCTGACTCTACTCTGTCCCCATGTAACATGTGATCTCTGACTCTACTCTGTCCCCATGTAACATGTGATCTCTGACTCTACTCTGTCCCCATGTAACATGTGATCTCTGACTCTACTCTGTCCTCATGTAACATGTGATCTCTCTGACTCTACTCTGTCCCCATGTAACATGTGATCTCTCTGGCTCTACTCTGTCCCCATGTAACATGTGATCTCTGACTCTACTCTGTCCCCATGTAACATGTGATCTCTGGCTCTACTCTGTCCCCATGTAACATGTGATCTCTGACTCTACTCTGTCCCCATGTAACATGTGATCTCTGACTCTACTGTCCCCATGTAACATGTGATCTCTCTGACTCTACTCTGTCCCCATGTAACATGTGATCTCTCTGACTCTACTCTGTCCCCATGTAACATGTGATCTCTCTGACTCTATTCTGTGTAACAGTTAGAAATGCTCTCTGTCATTTCTTGTTTTCAATGTATTGTATTTTATTTTTGTTTGTTGTTCAACGATATTGTTGAGTGTTTGTGAATTTTATTTTAATGAGCTATTTTTATTTATCGTTATTTTTAAAAATCTGTTTCCTGCGGAATTGTTTTCCATCTGTTGCACTTCCTGCTCCTGAGTCCGTCTCTCCCTCACAAGGGTTTCATATTGCTGAGGGGAAAACGATGTCGCACTATTTTGGCTCTATTCTTTAATAAAAAGTAACCGTTTATGTCACATACAGTAACGGAATGCTGATACGATCCCGGCGTCCAGCTGTCGTGTCATTTAGACCGTCAACATATACGTTTGGTGGCGGTTTCATTGAGCCACTTTGGCGCCGTTTGTTTAGCTACATCCGGTCGCCCCGACGTATATTTTCTTTGTGTAAATTGTGTTTTGCGTGTCTCGGAAGTGGAAGTGCAGAGACGGATCAGAAGGCTATGTGTGTGTTCTGTTGTCTTCTGCAGGTATGTGTTTCCCTTTTGTTCAAAGTTATAATTTTCGCTGTTTCTGCTGAAATGACTCTAGCTCATGTAGTTATTTATTTTGTCCATTAGGGGTCGCTGTTTCCCCCTTGTATGTTACATGTCATGGTTTTTGATGAGACTTGTTATTATTTAGATTTAATGTGGTCCTGTCTTCCATGGACAATGGTTTTATATTGCTGAGGGAAGTGGAAGTGCAGACAGATCAGAAGGCAATAAGTGTGTGTTCTGTTGTTTTCTGCAGAATAAATAAGAGCTGGGAAAATCCACCATCTGAGTCGACTTCTTCCATGTTCCACATCAGTTACATCTGCTCTGAACCGCTTTTATTCTGTAAACCTCTGAAACCCCATGTTCCTTAACCCTTGTGTTGCCTTCGGGTCAATTTGACCCGATTCAATGTTTAACCCTCCTGTTACCTTTATATTTACTAACATATTTTACCCTTGAGGTCAATATGACCCCAGCTATTAAAATCTCCAGAAAATTATGAGAATTAATATTGTTTTCCAAGTTTAAGTGTGAGGTACTTTATGTTTGTTTGTTGACTCCCGAAAGAACACCGACATTAAACATTGAATCGGGTCAAATTGACCCGAAGGCAACACAAGGGTTAAAGCTGCTCTGAACCTCTAAAGTGACAGTGTGTTTTGTTGTTGTTGGACGTGTTGAGCACGCTGTGTTCTTTAAATAAAGCTTTGTGTTCTACTATATTCTACTCACAACCTCTTTCTCATTGTTGAGTGATATTTAAACCGCGTCGCCCAACTGCGCCCCCCCCCCGAAAAATGTCACCAGCCGCCACTGCGTCCAGGTCTTTGTGTTTCATGAAAACCCTCAGACTGCTGGGTCCTCCCACCGCCCGCTACACGATAGCAGCGCTTAGCTTTAGAAGGAAATCGTTGCTAATGAAGAGACTGGTGCAGGTTGAGCGGAATGGTGGACATTGAGCCACTGGCTATGCTACAGGGTCCACACCAGTCCTCCTCAGCTCCAGAGACGGCTTCACTTGAGAGGAAGAAGGACCCGGGACTTCACAGACGAGCGTTTATTACAAATCATGTGGGTTCAAGAGGAGAACAGAACACAGGGAACACACGAGTCCCAGCAGCTGGGTTCACAACCAGGAACTTCAAGACAGTACAAAGATATTAAAGGACACATTTAAAACTCAAGAGGATCTCTTTTAATATCCAGAACAACGTAAACCAGGTGCAGCTTCAGAGAGACGGAACGCCGTGGAAGCTCCTCCTCCTCCTCGATTATTAAAAGAGGTCACGACTGATTTATGAATTCAAAAGGTCAACAGGTCGACTACTGGCACCTTTTAAAGAGGCACACACAACAAACAGGTGGAGTAGAGGTGACCTTTGACCCTAGAACAGACAGGTGGAGTAGAGGTGACCTTTGACCCTAGAACAGACAGGTGGAGTAGAGGTGACCTTTGACCCTACAACAAACAGGTGGAGTAGAGGTGACCTTTGACCCTAGAACAGACAGGTGGAGTAGAGGTGACCTTTGACCCTAGAACAGACAGGTGGAGTAGAGGTGACCTTTGACCCTAGAACAGACAGGTGGAGTAGAGGTGACCTTTGACCCTAGAACAGACAGGTGGAGTAGAGGTGACCTTTGACCCTTGAACAAACAGGTGGAGTAGAGGTGACCTTTGACCCTAGAACAAACAGGTGGAGTAGAGGTGACCTTTGACCCTAGAACAGACAGGTGGAGTAGAGGTGACCTTTGACCCTAGAACAGACAGGTGGAGTAGAGGTGACCTTTGACCCTAGAACAGACAGGTGGAGTAGAGGTGACCTTTGACCCTAGAACAGACAGGTGGAGTAGAGGTGACCTTTGACCCTAGAACAGACAGGTGGAGTAGATGGTGACCTTGTGGCTGATCTCCTGCAGCAGCTCCTTCACGGCCGCCTCCAGCTCCACCAGCTGCTCCGCCTTCACCTCCAGAGTCCGCTGGTTGTCTTCGTTGGACTTCTCCAGATCTGTGAAAACACACAAACTAAACCGTGAACTACAGTTGGGGAATTTTACAGTTTCACCACGATTGTAAGCAAAATAGCTGAAATGTATAGATATATATATGTATATGTGTATATACATATACACTACCGTTCAAAAGTTTGGGATCACCCAGACAATTTCGTGTCTTCCATGAAAAATCACACTTTTATTTATCAAATGAATATAAAATATAGTCAAGACATTGACAAGGTTAGAAATAATGATTAATATTTGAAGTATTAATTTTGTTCTACAAACTTCAAGCTCAAAGGAAGACCAGTTGTATAGCTTATATCACCAGCATAACTGTTTTCAGCTGTGCTAACATAATTGCACGGGTTTTCTAATAATCCATTAGTCTTCTAAGGCGATGATCAAACACAATGTACCATTAGAACACTGGAGTGATAGTTGCTGTAAAAGGGCCTCTATACACCTCTGGAGATATTTCATTAGAAACCAGACACTTCCACCTAGAAGAGTCATTTACCACATTAACAATGTAGAGAGTGTATTTATGATTAATTTAATGTTATCTTTATTGAAAAAAGTGCTTTTCTTTGAAAAATAAAGTAATTTCTAAGTGATCCCAAACTTTTGAACGGTAGTGTATATATATAGATCTATATACATATGTATATATACATACATAGCTCTATATAGATATTTATATAGATATATACATCACAATGTGTCATGTCCCGTCGTTTATGTTAAGTTTGAAGTTTTAGTCCTGTTTTCCATGTCCGCTTTTATTTTGTAGTAACTGTCCTCTCTTGTTTCAGAAACTTTATTTCCTGCCCCGGTGTTTCCTCGTTAGTGTGATTGTCTGCTCCACCCTGATGGTGTCCACCTGTGTCCCATTTCCTCATGTATTTAAGCCGGTGTCTACCTGTGTCTTGTGTCCGATCGTCTTGTCTCTTGTCCTGGTTTGCGTTTCCAACATAGTTGTGATTTTGTTTTGTACTTTCTTCAAGTCTTTTCCCAGCATAGCTGTGATTTTCTGTTTTTTATAAACCCTTTTGATTGCCCTGAACTTTGGAGTGGTGCTTGTGGGTCCTGTTTTTTGAGTCGTGACAGTACGATCTGACCAGTATGGACCCAGCCGATTCTGAGGCATTCAGAAATGCCTTGAAGAAACAAGGCACCCGCCTGCATCAACACGAGGAGCAGCTGTCAGCGATTAATCAGGGAATCAGCCACCTACACAATCAACAGGGAGAATTCCAGGCCTCGGTCTCTCAGCAAGTTGGCCTCCTTTCTGAGCAGATGCACCAGGTGCTGACCCAGGTGAGAGCGGCCCCACAGACCTCACCGGTGCCCGTGATCCCCAGACCGGGCCAGGCAGACCCTCACCTCCTGGCTCCGACCCGCCTGGCTGACCCAGAAAGATTTTCGGGCGACTCCGGAGATTGTAGACCATTCTTGGTTCAATGCGGCCTGCACTCCAGCCACCAACCTGCCTCATTTCCCACCGAACGATCCAAGGTGGCATTCATGATCTCCCACTTGACGGGCCGAGCGGCGGCATGGGCCACGGCTGAGTGGGACAGAGACTCTAATGTGTGTGATTCCATTAGTTTATTCAGTGACACTTTACGAAAGATTTCTCACCACACGACTCCGGGGCGAGAAGCTGCTCGAGCCCTGGTGGAGTTAAAACAGCAGCAGAGGCGTGTTGTAGACTACGCCATTGAATTCCGCACTCTGGCTGCTGACAGTGGGTGGAATGAATCGGCTTCATTAGATGCCTTTTTACATGGACTTTCTGGTCCTATTAAGGACCAACTGGCTCCTTTGGTCATTCCTGCTGACCTTGATTCTGTTATAACCATGGCCACAAGGATTGACAACCGTATCCGGGACCGGGTCAGAGACAGAGAATTGACTGCACCACGCTCATCTCGACACTGGGGGCGCACTCTTCCCCAGCACCCCCGGAGACTACCTTTCTCTGCGACTTCAGACACCAAGGAAGGAACAGCGCCCTCTAGCAGCAGAGAGGAACCCATGCAGCTGGGGCGGGCCAAGCTGAGTCGAGGCGGCAGCGACGTCTACAGGAAGGGAGGTGCTTTTACTGCGGGGGACTAGGACATCTGCACGCTACCTGTTCAGTAAAAGAACAGGCTCATCAGTGAAGAGAAGGGCGCTGATGAGTCAAATTCAGTCGTTTGAGTACCCTTCTCGCCCTTTGTCTCAAGTGACCATAGACATGCATGGACTAACCGAGGTTATAGGTGCATTAATTGACTCGGGCAGACGAGAGTATGATGGACTGGGGGCTAGCTAAGAAGTGGGGACTTCAGTGCACACCGTTGACGCAACCCCTAACTGCTAGAGCTCTTGACGGAGACCATTTATTCAAGATAACCCATGTTACTGAACCTGTCAACTTGATGATATCGGGAGGACAGCATGAGAGGATTACTTTTTATTTGTTTGACTCAGCTCAGAATCCACTCATCCTTGGCTCACCCTCCATAACCCTCACATGGACTGGGAGTCTGGTAAGATATTGAGGTGGGGGGAGAGGTGTGGAGGCAGATGTTTTGCAAAGATTCCTAAGACTGGTCCTGCCATGGGCAGTGACACCACTGATTGCAAGGAGGAGCAAGAACAGTTCCCTGATCTTTCCAAAGTACCTGCCTGTTATCATGGGTAAAAAGAGGTTTTTAACAAGGTTCGAGACACTTCTTTACCTCCACACAGACCCTATGATTGCACCATAGAGTTGTTGCCGGGAGCGGCCATTCCCAAGGGGCGACTCTACTCCATCTCTGGGCCGGAAAGAGAGGCCACGAATGACTATATCTCTTCTTCATTAAAAGCAGGGCTAATACGACCATCCTCGTCTCCGGCAGGGGCCGGATTCTTCTTCGTCAAGAAAAAAGATGGGTCACTCCGACCATGTGTCGACTATAGCCCACTGAATAACATCACGGTTAAGAACAGGTACCCCCTCCCACTCATGACAGAAGCATTTGAACAGTTACAAGGTGTAAACATTTACACCAAACTGGATTTACGTAATGCTTATCATCTGGTCAGAATTCGGGAGGGGGACGAATGGAAAACGGGGTTTAATACCCCCACGGGACACTACGAGTACCGGGTCATGCCGTTTGGCCTCACTAACGCACCAGCTGTGTTCCAGGCCCTCATAAACGATGTGTTAAGGGATTTCCTGACTGTGTTCGTCTTTGTATATCTGGATGATATTTTGATCTTTTCTCCTGATGAGAAAACCCACATCAAGCACGTGGAACAAGTTCTACAACGGCTATTGGACAACCAGCTATACGTAAAGGCTGAGAAGTGTGTCTTTCATGTCAACAAGGTGTCATTCCTGGGCTTCATCATTGAGGAGGACAGCATCAAGATGGACCCTTCTAAGGTCAGTGCGGTGACTAATTGGCCGACACCCATCTGCAAGAAGCAGGTTCAGCAGTTCTTGGGTTTTGCCAATTTTTATAAACGTTTTATCAGGAACTTCAGCTCTATTGCTGCCCCCTTGCATGGCCTGACTTCTTATCATGTACATTTTGAGTGAGATTCCCAAGCGGAGGACGCTTTTCAGAACCTCAAAAGGAAGTTCACATCTGCCCTGATCCTCATCGGCAGTTTGTGGTGGAGGTGGACGCCTCTAACGAGGCTAGAAAGACTAGAAGACTGAATGCTCGGCAGGCTCGATGGACTCTATTTTTTAATCGTTTAAACTTTACGTTGTCTTACCGACCTGGCTCCAAAAATATCAAGCATGATGCACTGTCTAGGATATTCCCTCACACATCTAATGCCAAGGAGCCGGAACCCATCCTTCCACTTAACCGTGTGGTTGGAGCGGTGACTTGGCAGATAGAAACTGTGGTCAAGCAGGCTAATCGTGAGGTTCCAGCACCTAGTGGCTGCCCTCCGGACCGGCTCTTCGTGCCGGAGACGGTGAGGTCACAGGTCATTCACTGGGCTCACACTTCCTTGCTTACCTGTCATCCTGGGGTGAAGCGGACTATGTTTGTGATCAAGCAGAGGTTTTGGTGGCCGGCCATGGAGAAGGAGGTGGGAGAATATGTTGCTGCCTGTCCCACCTGTGCAAGGAACAAGACTTCATCCTCGTCTCCGAAGGGACTTCTTCATCCCCTTTCCATCCCCAGCAGACCGTGGTCGGATACTTCCCTGGATTTTTTCACGGGACTCCCGGTTTCCCAAGGGAACACTGCCGTGTTGACGGGGGTTGACCGCTTTTCCAAGATGGTACATTTCATAGCTTTACCAAAATTGCCCTCAGCTAAAGAAACGGCAGAGGTTATGATGCAACATGTTTTTCGAGTGCATGGATTTCCAGGGATATAGTGTCTGATCGGGGCCCACAGTTCGTTTCCCGTTTCTGGAAGGAATTCTGCTCTCTCATTGGAGCCACGGTGAGCCTTTCTTCTGGGTACCATCCCCAATCCAACGGGCAGACGGAGAGACTCAACCAGGAGTTGGAGACCTGCCTACGCTGTTTGGTGTCCCAGAACCCGGCCTCCTGGAGTCGCCGTCTGATGTGGGTAGAGTTTGCCCACAATTCCCTCCCTACCTCGGCAACTGGACTCACTCCGTTCCAGGGTGCCTATGGTTATCAGCCCCCCCTGTTTACGGAGGGGGAGAAGGAGGTAGAGGTACCGTCGGCTCATGCACTGATCCGCCGATGTCACCGGGTCTGGGCGGCAGCACAGAAGGCCCTCACTCGCAACACGGCCAGGATGAAGAGGATGGCCGATCGACGGCGGGATCCGGCCCCGGAGTACAGGACTGGTCAAAACATCTGGTTATCCACCAAGGATTTACCCCTTCGTGTGACCTCCAAAAAGCTCGCTCCCAGGTTTGTGGGCCCCTATACCATCTCCAAAGTGGTTAATCCTGTGTCTGTCCGTCTCCGCCTCCCCAGGTCCCTCCGGGTCCACCCCACGTTTCATGTTTCCAAGATCAAGCCCGTCAGGGAGAGTCCCCTGGTTCCGGCGGCCAAACCACCGCCTCCTCCTCGGATGTTGGACGGGGGTCCTGTCTAAAGTGTGAAAAGACTGTTGGATGTCAGGAGTCGGGGTCGGGGACAACAGTTCCTGGTTGACTGGGAGGGGTACGGTCCTGAGGAGAGATCCTGGATCCCAGCTAGCTTCATTGTGGACAAGGGCCTGATTAGAGACTATTATGCACAACGCTCACAGAACCCTGGGCCGTCTGGAGACGTCCCTAGAGGGAGGGGTACTGTCATGTCCCGTCGTTTATGTTAAGTTTGAAGTTTTAGTCCTGTTTTCCATGTCCGCTTTTATTTTGAAGTAACTGTCCTCTCTTGTTTCAGAAATTTTATTTCCTGCCCCGGTGTTTCCTCGTTAGTGTGATTGTCTGCTCCACCCTGATGGTGTCCACCTGTGTCCCATTTCCTCATGTATTTAAGCCGGTGTCTACCTGTGTCTTGTGTCCGATCGTCTTGTCTCTTGTCCTGGTTTGCGTTTCCAACATAGTTTGATTTTGTTTTGTACTTTCTTCAAGTCTTTTCCCAGCATAGCTGTGATTTTCAGTTTTTTATAAACCCTTTTGATTGCCCTGAACTTTGGAGTGGTGCTTGTGGGTCCTGTTTTTTGAGTCGTGACACAATGACATCTATATATAGATCTATACATACACGTCAGTGTAATGTCACCTTTGAGCAGCTGCAGTTTGTCGCTGGCCTTCAGCAGCAGCTCTTTGGCTTCTTGCTGTAGTGACTCCGCCCTCTTCTTAGCATTAGCCACGCCCCCTACCTTCTGAGCAATCAGCTGCTCCACTTTGGCATACTTCTTCATCTCCGAGTCCAGGTCCTACACACACACACACACACACACAAAGACAAAGCTCCTGATCAACGGCGACATGCAGTATGTGTCCTTCACAGAGCGACCTGCCTGGTGTGTGGGTGTGTGTTTATATATATATACACACTAGGGCTGTCAATCGATTTAAACAAATTAACTAATTTATCGCACATTTAGAAATTCATTAATCGCGATTAAAAGTTTTTTTCCCCCTTCTTTTTAAAGACCAAACTTCCCACAGAGCTGTGTTTTCAAAGAGGCTCCTACCTATAAAGTGCCAGCGAGGTATTTAATATTGTGGATGATAAATTGTTTCTTCAGTGAAACATCAGATTAGTAAAAAAAAAGAAGTATATTGAGACCCCATTGGTCCTGTCATCTTTAACATTGAACAGCAGAACCAGTGGCCTTGGGAACTGACTGACATTCACATATGTCACGTGACCCTCTGGAGGCTGGGGGCATTTTATACATTTTTAAAAAAAATTTAAATTAACCTTTTAAAGGCTTTTTCATGTGACACATACCCACGTGTTCTACATCAAACATTCCAGAACAATCTCAGCTCTATTCAATGAGGCTCATTATCCTGGTGCCGTGTTCTCTGCTCTCTGACTGACAGGCTGCTAATGAGCCTCACCTGTGGTGGGAGGTCCTTTGTGATTTACTGAGTGTTCATTGGTTGTTTTTTTCGCTAAATGTTGACAGACAAACGGATTGACCAATCATGGTGAAGGTTTCGTGTGACGAGTTCTTTCCGCGCCGCGTCCCCCGACACGTCGCCCCTGCGTTCCTCTGTGTCTCAGAGGGGGAGACGGGAGGAAGGAGGAGCAGGAGGAAACCCGACTGATTCATCCACGAGTTAAACTGATTTCTGCTCCTTATTTTCGCGGAGAAATAATTGTTTTAAGCGAAACAGTGTAAAAACTTCAACGAACACTGGAAGTAAACAAAGTTGCGTTAATTGCGTTAAAATATTTTAGTGCGTTAACGCGGCCAAATTAATCGCATAGATTAACGTGTTAACGCTGACAGCCCTAATACACACACATAAATAACTGTTTGACGGGTGAACTCACCTTCTTCACTTCCTCTGCCACCTTTCTGATGATCGCTGCGTCCTGATTGGTGCGTTTAGTGCTCACAGTGACGTTCAGATCTTTGTCTTTCAGCAGCGTGACTTCCTGCTCGAGCCTCTGCAGCCTTCGGGTGGCGTTGGTCAGCTTCAACTCTGCCTGGGCCGTCTCCAACTGCACCTGAACACAGCAGACAGGCAGTGTGCAACCGTCATGAATGCATTGTGGAATTAGCAAGGTAGCCGTTGAGTACCCAATGTGACGGGATGTCAGTGAAGGAGCCGTTGAGTACCCAATGTGACGGGATGTCAGTGAAGGAGGCGTTGAGTACCCAATGTGACGGCATGTCAGTGAAGGAGGCGTTGAGTACCCAATGTGACGGGATGTCAGTGAAGAGAACGTTGAGTACCCAATGTGACGGGTTGTCAGTGAAGAGAACGTTGAGTACCCAATGTGACGGGATGTCAGTGAAGGAGGCGTTGAGTACCCAATGTGACGGGATGTCAGTGAAGAGAACGTTGAGTACCCAATGTGACGGGATGTCAGTGAAGAGAACGTTGAGTACCCAATGTGACGGGATGACAACTGGAAGACTTTCTGGGGAAAGCCTGATCTGATGAGGAGAGACGGCATCCATCCCACGTTGGTGAGTAGCGTCTCATTTCTGCGAATATGACCAAGTTGATCACCGGACTTAATCCATGACAACCCAGGGTTCAGATCAGGAACCGAGAGCAGAGTTGTAGTTTAACACCCTTCTCTGCTCTTCCATTCGAGCAGTTACCCACCCATGACTCTAGAGTAGAGACTGTGTCTGTCCCACGGCCATGTTAAGTTGTAATAGTTTATTTTGATAACATCTGCAGAGGTCTTATGTTTTTAAATTAATACATATAGAAAGATATTATAATAGACAATATTAAGGAGAATATTGATATTGTTATTAATGTATTATGAAGCATAGGGGTAATGTTTACTCTATGCAAATGTAAATGGCAAGAATTAATGTATTGCATGAGAGTGACTGTTAGTAATATAGATTGACGAAGCCGGTTGAAATCCGTGAAGTGACTTTTATTGTGAAAGCGACTGAAACCGGAAGTGAGATTTGACCGGAAACAGGAAGAGTATAAGACGGCGTGTTTTTGTAGAGACCGGCCTCTTTTTCAGGTAAGCTGGACCCAGGAGGGTGTGCTCAAGTGAGCTCCCGAGAGCAGGGACACGAGGAGAGCGCCTCGAATGATTGTTTTACACTTCCTGCCATTAAATGTTGATAACTTAATCCATGCGCGTCCGGAAGCCTGTTTTTCCACCATCTGCGTAGTGCCCCAGTTTTGAGAATACCTTACAATTTGGAAACCACGGAAGGCGAAACTGAGATGGGCCGCCAGAGTTACGGGACTAAGGACGCGTTCATGCGGTGAGTAGCCCGCGCTAAGGTGTCGAACTATTTATGCCGTCAGAACATGACGGGGCACAAGCCCGCAGGAAGAGTTTAACAAGCGTTTGACGCTGTGTGTTTGTGTTTTATATGTCTTTGTTCCAGTCGCGTTTCGCATGTTCTGCACGTCTTGTGGCATTTACGCGTGCACGTCTCACACGTTTGGCCCGCGTGTTTTGGTCGCACGTTGTTTGTGTCGCTGAGGGGTAGTTATGTGCGCGATTGTGTGTGTTTGTTTGTTTGTGTCTTTCTGTTGTGCGTTCCTCGTATCGTTTGTCTCACGCCTTCCACGTGAATTGTTTCTGTTTCTTTTTACGTTCCTCGCCGTGTGTTTTGTTTGTGTCTTTGTTGTGCGTTCCTCGTATCGTTTGTCTCACGCCTTCCACGTGACTTGTTTCTGTTCTCTTTTTACGTTCCTCGTGTTGTCTTGTAGAGACTATCCACGTCCAGTCTCTTTTCATGTTTTTCTACGCTTTATCTTGTGTGTGTGAGACCTTGTTTGTGAGGCTGTGTGCCGCGTGTGAGTGGCCTGTGTGTACTCCACACCAGGTGTGTCGCTGTTGAGTCTCTTTTCATGTTTTTCTATGCTTTATCTTGTGTGTGTGTGTGTGTGTGTGAGAGGCCTTGTTGGTGAGGCTGTGTGCGGGTGAGTGTGGCCTGTGTGTGCGCTTTACACCAGGTGTGTCGCTGCTGCAACAGCGTTTGTGTGCTTCGCGGTTCATGTTTTTGTCATATTGTGCGTCCTCGTTCGTTTATTTTGTGAGTAACACGTTTTTGTAGACAAGACTTGCGGCTAGTTGATGTGCAAGAGAGGTTAGTACTACAAGCAGGAAGTGTGCAGTCGCGTGGAAGTTCGTGGACAAGGATCATTACCCCCATTGTAGCCTATTGGTGTGGCTGTGCATTAGCTTGGTAGTTTGACGCACATAGAATAATCGGACGAAGACGACGCGGGGTCTAACTAAGACCACGCTAGAAATCTAATATACAATCCTAAGTTAGTGCGTGAACGATGCTATTTACGAGATTAAAGTTACATAACGTAAGCGTGTTGAACGTGTCGCAGTTACAAGATCATTAGACCACATGGATCAGTTGAGTTGCCCGTGTCTGGTATGGGGGATTCACAAAAGGGGACCCTCTGATCCGCTTGGATACGAAAAGTACAGCGTGTTTTTGTTTTATGTTTGTCCTGTGTTAAATCCACCATTTTGAGTTGGCTGAGAAGGAGGGACATTTGGGGGTTGTATACATTTACATAAGTTAGGACGCCATTACACTTTCGAGGTGGCGCCTACTAGTGAACGAGGCATGCTAGGGCTTAACCTAACCATATTGAATTGAGAGTTTCTTGGTTTTTGATTAATATTGCCATTTTTGGATTACAGTGGATTGTTTGATTTTCCCATTATTGCTTGTTTGTGGAGTGGCTCGTGTTTTTATCAGTTGCCTTTGACAGATTGTCGATTTTTGAGTTTCAATTATTGACATTTGCCTTGTGTTATTGATTTGTCATTTGCTTTTCCGCAGATTGGCGTCTTCGGATTTCTGCGGTCGGCTTATTCATAATTGACAGTATTGGTTAAATTAACAGCTTCTCCCATTTCGCAGAAGAAATAACATTTGTTTCATTGGTTAGAATAACACCTTTTTCATGCTGTTCAATTTCACTGTATAACTGTATTGCTTACCTAATTTGCATTTTTCCCCAACTGCACCGCACCCACAATTAGACACATAGTGTAGAATAAAATAGGATTTTCCTGTGCTCTACATTTACATTTCCTTACATATATTAAGCCTATCAGTACCTGATCCCTTTAACAATGTCAGAATCGACGTCAATCAAGAATCAAGACCCCTGTCGCTTGGATAGAGAATGTTTCTCTACACTGCCATGAATGGTAGAGAAAGCCGACAGACTGCACCACTACAAGAAGCTGAGGAAGCAGCAGGAATGGCATGCAGAGGGTTTACTTGATGTAACAACCCTGGAGGGGCCCACATAAGAACAGAAACTTAGAAACAGAAGACCAGAAGCAAGACAAGAAGTGGTTCCGATCCCGACCAGCAGAGAGCGCCAAAGCCAAGAACGCTCACAATGAAGAAGCTCCCCGACTGGAACCCTTCATAAAGAGGCAGCCCCGGAACCAAGGGCCCAGTGGTTGAACTCAAAGGAGGCAGGTCGCACAGCTGCAGAAGGATTTAGCTGAGTCCAGGACAAGGGAGCGACAGCAAGAAGAAGAGGAGAGACAGAAAGTTAAAGTACGTGACAAACAGATGGAAGAGGAGAGAAGACGAGAGGAGAGACAGAAAGCTGAAGAAAGTCAGAAAAGAAAGGAAGAGAAGAGGAGAGAAAGAAAGTGCCCCATCATCCCCTGCTCAGCCCAGAGCCCAGCCACAGATGCCACTGGAAGCCAGATGCAACCGAGAGAACTCCCCTTCCCCCAGTAGTACATCGACCCCCACCCCTAGTACAGACCCCCAGGCCCATCAAGATGCTCTCACACCTATGACCACCCCGCCAGCCATCAGTCCTGCCCCCCAGCGCCTGCAGTCAACAATGGAGCTGCATTCATGAGTCTGCACCACAACAACAGAAGCAAGACTCATCCCAAGAATTGGACTTCAAGGGCACATTGAACGTGCCTACAAGCTGGACCAGAGAACTAGGTCCCCACGGAGAGCCAAGCAGACTCCGCCAACAGATGACTTCCAGCATCAACTAAGGAGATACCAGCCCCCATACAAGAGCGCTACCACAGACAGAGCGCCCCAAGACAAAGAACAACAGCATATCCAAGCTCACAACACCGAGCACCGGGTCACCCAGTACAAGCCAGACAGCCCAAGGAATATACTTCATCACGGACCAGCTGCCCCATAGAGGGAGGAGGAGTCCCTGGAAGGCACTCGATGCTGCCACCGATCCCCTTGGCAGTCGGAGACGTGAGGGCAATCCTGGCAAAATGCTCGCTGAGAGAGCTAGACGACCTGGAGAGATGCTGGCTGCTCATCTGCCGATAACAGCCAAGATGTGGACACTGTCAATATACACCTGTTCGCTGCCATCAGAACACGGTGGCCTTTTACCCCTGACATGGCCAACCTGTCTGGCATCAAGTTAAGACCAGATGAAGATCCCTATCACTGCACCTACAACTACACCACTGCTGTCGACGACGCCTACCAACAAGCCTGGGACGAAGAAAAGGAGGTGACATTGAAGTCATCAGAACAGGAGCCATTAAAAGAAGGCGTTGCCGCTGAATGCCTGCAGTCTCCCGACCAACGAGACTGGTACGCACTGCAATCTGACTCTGCCCCTCACATCACACTGCTTAGAGGAGCAGGCCACGAAGCAAGAACTCTTGGCCCCATGATGAAAGCAGTCTCAAGAGTAAGGTGGATTCCTACCACATCCCCCTGTCTGTCACACACCCCCGATGGTGACTATTGGAAAGTACAACAACATTCGTATTCTAAAGGACTGCTCCAACAACTTGACCTTGACAGAAATCATGGGAGAGAACATTCCAACCATCCTGCCACTGATGAAATGCTAGAAGACGTGCCGCCCCAAATATGGTCAAGTGGAGACTACGATGTTGGTCACACCGCCCAACACAACGTGGAAATGATTATCAATATCCCCTGAAGCAAGAACAGAAGGACGGCATACGAGAGACCATCCAAGGCTTGTAAGAAGCAGGAGTGCTGATTGACACAAAGTCCAAATGGAATACTCCAATATTGCCAGTTCCCAAATCCGGCAACAAAGGCTGGAGGATGGAACATGACTTGAGAGCCATAGACAGTGCCACAACGCCACAGAACATTCAAGTGCCGAACACCTACACAGCAGTGTCCTGCTTGTCACCAAAACAACAATACTTCACTGTCATTGACTTGGCAAATGCTTTCTTTTGTCTGCCCCTTGACAAAGCAAGTAGGACTATGTTTGCCTTTACATTTGAAAGCAGACAATACACCGATTCCAGAATGCCGCAAGGCTACAGAGACAGCCCGGGATTATTTAATGCAGCCCTGAAGCAAGACCTCAAAGACCTCACCATTCCAGAACACACAGTTCTAGTACAGTATGTAGATGACATACTGCTTGCCGCACCAACTGCTGCAGTCTGCCTCAGAGTGACCAAAGACAACGATGCTCTCCAGAGCAGGTTATAAAGTCAAGCGCTCTAAAACACAGATTGCAAGAAAAACAGTGACATTCCTGGGAAAACTCATCTCAGGAGACTCCAGCGCATTGTCTGCAGGACAGAGGTCTGCCATCTTGAGTGCAGCAAAACCAAAGACTGTACAAGACATGCTGTCATTCCTTGGCCTAACTGGATACCGCCGCCATCACGTTCCTGACTTCACACCTCTCACACAGCCACTCCGAGACATGTTGGCTGAAGCAGGAAACCGTAACCTGAAAGCCACATTGACATGAACCACTGATGCAGAACACTCATTCACAGCAACGAAGCAGGAGGTCAGCAAAGCCATGAGCACCTTCATGCAAGAGGGAGGACAACACCAGCCTGCCTCCCAACAGAAGCAAGACGCCATAATTCCTTGGCAACAGGGACAAGCGGATCCCAGAGACAGTGAGCCAGTTTTCCTCCAGTTTGGATACTGGATGCCGGACTGCCAGCAAGAAGAAGACCGAGAGGAGGACCTGTCACCTGTCATCTGTCACCTGACCTGTCATCACAGCGGAGCAGCAGAATATCCAGACAAGAACGTTGATCCAAGCAAGAAGTTGAGTTTTCTAAATCAAATGTTTGAGCAAGCAACTGGGATCCCTGTAATGTGTCACGAGCTCGAGGTCAACACAGAACAAGGCTCACACATTTGACTTAAAGTGCTTCTCTATGACAGCAACAAGACAAGATCTCAAAAGTCTTACAACAGCCACACCAACCAACTTTGTCAACGAGCCCAACAACATGGCAGATGGATTATGTTAGTTAACCTGAAGAACCACATAACTGTGCAGAGATTGCAAGAAAAAGATCTCAAGGTCAGAATGGACTTGAGAAAGAACCACTGGACAGTCCTGACTGAACACTGTTCACTGATGGACACTGCCACAGAGGAAAAGAGAGCAACATCAACAACAAGGGAATAGACATTCAACCATTGCAGCTGAAATCATCCCACAACCAGCATCTTCACAGCTCACAGAATTAGTGGCTTTGACAAAAGCACTGGAACACGCCAAAGGAAAATCAGTCAACATTTACACCGATTCAGCTTATGCATATGGAGCCGTGCATGTCGACGGTCCCCAGTGGTTGAGAAGAGGATTCTTAACTACAGCAAATGCACCAGTAAAGCACAGAAGCCAGCTGTCATCCTGCTACCACACAAAGTAGCAGGAATGAAATGCAAAGGACATCAGAACCTGACAACGACGGTGGCAAGAGGCAACGAAGCAGCCGACCTAGCAGCTAAGTGAGCAGCAGGTTATGCCAAACAGATGACAGCCATTGACACACCGGAACTCCCGAAACTTGGATTAGAGGACATTAAGCTCATGCAGAAAGAAGCAGGAGTTTATGAGCAGAATCAGTGGGCACACAAAGGAGCCAGCCAGAAAGAGGGTCTCTGGAGATCACATGATGGACGCATAGTGGCACCTGCAAGGATGTGTCAAGGACTCATCAGACAGGCACATGGTCCTTCTCATGTGAATCCCAGAAGAACAGAGGAGGAGGTCTCCATCCTCTGGTGGCATCCCTACATGACGGAGATGGTGAAGCTTTATCACCATGAATGCCCAACCTGCAATGACTTCAGTATGAAAAGACCATACAATTGTCCCCAAGGAGAGTTCCCTGTACCAGACGCACCGTTCAAAGAAATTTGCATTGACTACACCGACATGGGTGCAGAAAACAGGAAGAGAGGCTTCAGATACCTGCTCGTGATCGACAGATACACACGATGGGTAGAAGCCATCCCCTGTAAGAAAGAAGATGCAAAGATGGTCGTAAAATGGCTGAAAAATGAATTGATACCGATATATGGCGTTCCAAGGGTGATCAGGTCTGACTGGCACACAGCTTTGCAACCAAACACTGAACACATTCACACAGGAGCAGACTATTGCCCAGGGAGGGGATAGCAGAGTTCGTGGCTTTGGAGAATGTTTGAGAAATGAACTAACCACAGTTAAGTTTTTCTTTGAGCAGGTTACCGGAGCCCACCAGGAGCCAGTGGACTAAGTCCAGGCGAATGGGGTGCTCTGGGGTCATTGCAAGGACCTCAGAGCGCCCTCGATGTAAGTGGTCTCACACAGTGACACCATTTCACATTTTGTAAATATGTTCATATTTGTATTATACTGAGACATTAGAGCTAGTTAGGACTGCAACACAGGAAGATGTGTGCAGATAACATCGACTGTCTCCTGTAATCAGAATCAGAATCAGAATCAGAAACAGGTTTATTGCCAAAGAAAGTTTTCACAAACAAACGAGGAATTTTTTTTGGTGGAAGGTGCAACATTTGGACATGACAAACAAACAACAATCAACACGACAGAAAGACAACAAATAATGTGAAGTGTTTGGGTGTGTGCTTCAAGTGGTGTGTTTTAGTTAAAGTGCATGTTAAAGTGACGTGTGTGGAGGAGGGAAGAAGAAGGAGGAGGGAGGAGGAGGAGGAAGAGGAAGGAGCGGGAAGAAGGAGGAGAGGAAGGAAGAAGAGGTGGTAGTCCTGGGGGTGCCAGTCAGTCAGTCCCGGGTTCCATTGATGAGCCCGACCGCCGACGGGAAAAGCTTTTGGTGTGGCGGGTGGTCTTGGTCATGATGGAGCAGCCTCCTCCCGAGGGAGGGACTCGAACAGGGAGTGTCCAGGGTGGGAGGGGTCAGCGACAATCTTTTCGGCCCGCTTCAGTGACCTGGAAGTGAACAGGACCTGGAGGGAAGGCAGATTGCAACCGATAACCCTCTCGGCCGAGCGGATGATGCTCTGCAGCCTGCGCTTGTCTTTGGCTGTGGCTGCAGGGTGCCAGACGGTGATGGAGGAGCAGATGATGGACTCAACGATGGCCGTGTAGAATTGTACCATCATTCTCCTGGCAGGTTGAATTTCTCAGCTGCCTCAGGAAGAACATCCTCTGCTGTGCCTTCTTGGAGGAGGAGCGGATGTTCAGCTCCCACTTGGGGTCCTGGGAGGTGATGGAGCCCAAGGACTCACAGCTCGACGGGGGAGTCACACAGGATGAGAGGGGCGGGTGGGGCTGCATTCCTCCTGAAATCCACAACCATCTCCACTGTCTTTAGAGCGTTGAGCTCCAGGTTGTTCTGGCTGCACCAGGTCACCAGGTGGTCAGTCTCCCACCTGTAGGCGGTCTCCCCACCAGAGATGAGTCCAATGAGGTGGTGTCATCCGCGAACTTTAGGAGCTTGACGGACTGGTGACTGGAGGTGCAGCTGTTGGTGTACAGGAGAACAGCAGAGGAGAGAACACAGCCCGGGGGGGTGGTCCGGGAGCCTGAGACGTGTTTCCCCAGCCTCACGTGCTGCTTCCTGTCGGTCAGGAAGTCTGTGATCCACCTGCAGGTGGAGTCGGGCACGTGCTGCTGGGAGAGCTTGTCCTGCAGCAGGGACGGGATGGTTGTATTGAAAGCAGAGCTGAAGTCCACAAACAGGATCCTGGCGTGAGGTTCCTCGGGAGTCCAGATGCTGGAGGATGTAGTGAAGGGCCATGTTGACTGCATCGCCTACAGACCTGTTGGCTCTGTAGGCGAACTGCAGGGGTCAGGAGTGGGTCGGTGATGGTCTTGAGGTGTGACAGGACCAGCGTTCAAGGACTTCATGACCACAGAGGTCAGGCGATGGGCCTGTAGTCATTGAGTCCTGTGATCTTGGGTTTTTGGGGACGGGATGATGGTGGAGGCCTTGAAGCAGGCTGGGCGGCATGTCTCCAGGGAGGTGTTGAAGATGTCGGTGAACACCGGAGACAGCTGGTCAGCACAGTGCTTCAGGGTGGAGGGGAGACGGAGTCCGGGCCCGCTGCTTATGGCGGGGTTCTGCTTTTTGAACAGCCTGTTGACGTCTCTCCAGGATGACGAGGTCGTCGCTGAGTTGATGGAGGGTGCTCCAGAGGTGTGAGCCCTGATGGGCTGGGTGAGGGTGGGCTGATGGTCTGTGGCTTGTTGATGGGGCTGTGGGGGATGGTCTCAGGACTGCTCCATTGTCTTTCAAAGCGCAGTAGAACTCATTTAGCCTGTCTGCCAGAAGCACATTGTTCATGGAGTGGGGTGATTTGGGCTTGTAGTTGGTGATCTGCCTGAGCCCTCTCCAGACAGAAGCAGAGTCGTTTGCTGAGAGCTGCTGTTGCAGTTTCTCAGAGTACAGACGCTTAGCATCTCTCACCGCCTTAAACCTGTATTTGGACTCTGTGTACAGGTCCTTGTCCCCACTCCTGAATGCCTGGTCCTTCTGCAGTCTTAGCTACCTGAGCTCCGCCAGAACCAGGGTTTGTCGTTGTTATAACTCACCCTGGAGCTGGATGGAATACAGCTGTCCTCACAGAAGCTGATGTAGGAAGTTACAGCCTCTGTGTACTCATCCAGGCTGTTGGTAGCAGTCCTGAAGACATCCCAGTCAGTACAGTCCAAGCACGCCCATAGATCCTCCAGAGCCTCACTGGTCCACTTCTTGAACTTCCTCACCACAGGTTTGCAGAGCTTTAGTCTCTGCCTGTATGAGGGAATCAGATGAACCATGACGTGGTCAGAGTTTCCCAGTGCAGCTCGAGGGACGGCGTGATAGGCCCTGCTGATTGTTGTGTAGCAGTGGTCCAGAATGCTCTTCTCTCTGGTAGGGCATTTAATTAACTGTCTATATTTAGGGAGTTCGTGGCTGAGGTTTCCTTTGTTAAAATCCCCGAGTACAATAACTAAAGAGTCCGGGAAGGTCCGCTCCACGCACCGGGAAGGTCCGCTCCACGCACCTCGAGGTGCAAATGTTTTGTTTTTCCCCATAAGCTGTTTTAGGGTTCAAGCACGAGAGAGGAGGGTGCTGGACGAATACCTACCTGCCTGCTATCAGATCCTAGTAGGATTTGAATATTTCTATGCCCTAGTCAAGGGCCATAGATAGGATCAATTTCATTTATCATTACCAGTAAAAATAAATAAAGTTAGATTGGATTGGATAAGTAATTGAGACTCTGTTGGACGACAGATGCGCATTTAATAGATGATTCCTCCCACACGGGGTGAGAAGCTGCTCCTCCGACTCAGTTGAAGATTGCGAATTCAAGCCTAGAAAGTATTAGATACTTATTAAATATAGAAATTATCATATAGACAATTTTTCATAGTCAAGTGTCACAGTCTGTATAGAGCCGCCCTAGTGGCCGCTGTGTGGTGTTGTGTTTTCTCATTTTCTCCAACAGCTACAGCTGACGCTCCAGCATCGACCATCGTGTGCTGGCTGCCTGCTGTGAGGACCTGCCATGAGGAGCTGCCCACAGGAGCATCGGACACCATCATCACCCGGCTCAGAGAGACTGAGGAGCAGACGGAGCCATCCTGAGGACCCCTGCGATGCCATTCGGGGCAGAGAACGATGCAGAGGAAGAGGAACAGATGACATCATGTGGATATGTAAATCCACCGACGGACGGCGCAGCCAGTGAAAACCATGAGGAATAATATCTCCCCAGGGGCTGGGACGCCCGGGAGGTATGAGACAGGTTCCAGAGACAAGGCTTTTTCGACCAGAGAACCACTGCATGCAGGTAGCTGCATGTAAGCCGAGATCCTTGAGAAGTCCTCAGCTGAGATTTAGTGAGTGTGAATTGCTGGTAGACAGTTAACTGCTTGCAGTCTGTGGACGCAGTGGTTCATGCTCCCTCAGCTGAGTGGGACGATCACAACCATCATTGACAATCTGCTTGGAGGAATGCTGAGGAACTGGAGTTGCAGCGCATGTATGCGGAGGGACTGGATTCACAGGGATGCACAGACACCTGCACAGACACTTAGACAGTGCACACGTTACATCAACCGGAACCATCAGGACAGCAAGATTTTTCACCTGTGTGATGAATACATTCACACTGACACTTAGTGTTATTTAGTTTCCTTGAGAAGCAGGGATGCAAGGAGGGAGTGATGTTCTTCCACAGGGATGCTGAATGATAATGAGTGCTTATTAAAATGTTGTACAATGTTTGTTTACATAGAGGGTCAAAATAAAAGGGCTATTACTTGGTTGTTTATACTATTGGATAAGTATAAAAGGAGGGATTGTTAAGTTGTAATAGTTTATTTTGATAACATCTGCAGAGGTCTTATGTTTTTTAATTAATACATATAGAAAGATATTATAATAGACAATATTAAGGAGAATATTGATATTGTTATTAATGTATTATGAAGCATAGGGGTAATGTTTACTCTATGCAAATGTAAATGGCAAGAATTAATGTATTGCATGAGAGTGACTGTTAGTAATATAGATTGACGCGGTTGAAACTGTGAAGTGACTTTTATTGTGAAAGCGACTGAAACCGGAAGTGAGATTTGACCGGAAACAGGAAGAGTATAAGACGGCGTGTTTTTGTAGAGACCGGCCTCTTTTTCAGGTAAGCTGGACCCAGGAGGGTGTGCTCAAGTGAGCTCCCGAGAGCAGGGACACGAGGAGAGCGCCTCGAATGATTGTTTTACACTTCCTGCCATTAAATGTTGATAATTTAATCCATGCGCGTCCGGAAGCCTGTTTTTCCACCATCTGCGTAGTGCCCCAGTTTTGAGAATACCTTACAGCCACTTCAATTAAATAAATCAAAAGTAAGCAGAAGAGGAGTCGTACACAATAACCTTATACAAGTTAACACCATTATTTCAGCAGTGCAACAAAACAGGTCTATTAAATGTGGTCTCCTAAATATGAGATCTCTGTCATCTAAAGCTGTGTTACTAAATGATTTAATATCAGATAATCACATTGATTTATGTTGCCTAACTGAAACCTGGCTGAGCCATGAAGAATATGTCTGCCTGAATGAATCGACTCCTCCAAGTCATATTAATACTCACATTCCTCGAGGCACCGGTCGAGGAGGTGGAGTAGCAGCCATCTTTGAATCGAGCCTATTAATTAATCCTCAACCAAAATTACACTACACCTCATTTGAAAGCCTTGTTCTTAGTCTTTCACATCCAACCTGGAAAACACTACAGCCAATTCTATTCGTGATTCTGTACCGGCCACCAGGTCCATATTCAGAGTTTATATCTGAATTCTCAGAATTTATATCTAGTTTGGTTCTTAAAACCGATAAAGTTATTATTGTAGGAGATTTTAATATCCATGTGGATGTTGATAATGATTGCCTTAGTGCTGCATTCATCTCCTTGTTGGACTCGATTGGCTTCTGTCAGAGAGAACAGAAACCCACTCACAGCTTTGGCCACACGCTTGATCTTGTTCTTACTTATGGCGTTGACATTGAGCATTTGAACGTCTTCCCACAGAATCCTCTTCTGTCAGACCACAAACTCATAACTTTTGAATTTATACTACCGGAGTGTACTCCGTAGTCAAAAGTTTCTACACCAGATGTCTAACTGACAGTGCTGTAGCTAAATTTAAAGCGATTCCTTCTGTATTTGATTCGATACCACGTCTCAATATAACAGAGGACTCCTGGTCTAACTTTAGTCCAGGTCTCAATATAACAGAGGACTCCTGGTCTAACTTTAGTCCGTCCCAGATTGATCATCTTGTTGACAGTGCCACAGGCTCTCTGAGAATGACACTGGACTCGATAGCCCCTCTGCAGAAGAAGACAGTGAGGAAGAGGAGGTTTGCTCCCTGGTATAACCCTCAGACCCGCAAACTGAAGCAAACGTCACGAAAGCTTGAACGCATATGATGCTCAACTAATCTCAAGAATCCCGCTTAGTTTGGCGAGATAGTCTTAAAACATATAAGAAGGCCCTCCGTAATGCCAGAGCAGCCTATTACTCATCAGTAATAGAAAAAAATAAAAACAACCCCAGGTTTCTCTTCAGCACTGTAGCCAGGCTGACAGAGAGTCACAGCTCTGTGGAGCCGAGCATTCCTATAAACCTCAGTGGTAATGACTTTATGAACTTCTTTAATGAAAAGATTTTAACTATTAGGGACAAGATTAATAATCTCTTGCCCTTAACCAGTGCCAATCTGTCCTCAAGTGGAATGGCCTTAGAAACCGCTGTATGCCCTGGTGTATATTTGGAGGGCTTTTCTCCCATCAACCGTGACCAATTATCTTCAACGGTTTCTACTCAACACGCCTACCTGTCTCTTGGACCCCATCCCGCGAGGCTGCTTAAAGACGTTTTGCCTTTAATTGGCGGCTCTCATTAGATATTATCAATGTGTCTCTGCTAACAGGCCACGTACCACACTCCTTCAAAGTGGCTGTTATTAAACCTCTCCTGAAGAAGCCCACTCTCGATCCAGAGGTGTTGGCTAACTACAGACCGATCCCTTCCTCTCCAAGATCCTTGAGAAAGTGGTCGCAAATCAGTTGTGCGACTTTCTACATCATAATAGTTTATTTGAGAAATTTCAATCAGGATTTAGAAAACACCACAGCACCGAGACAGCACTGGTGAAAATTACAAATGACCTCTTAATGGCAGCAGATAAAGGACTCCTCTCTGTACTGGTCTTGTTAGACCTTAGTGCTGCATTCGACACCATTGACCATGACATCCTATTACAGAGACTGGAGCAGTCGATTGGCATTTCAGGCACGGCACTAATTTGGTTTAAATCCTATTTATCAGATCGATCTCAGTTTGTATTCTTCAACGATGAAACCTCAATGACCACTAACTTTAATCACGGTGTTCCACAAGGTTCTGTGCTTGGACCAATTTTGTTTACCTTATACATGCTTCCTTTGGGCAATATTATCAGAAACACTCCATAAACTTTCATTGTTATGCAGATGATACTCAACTATATTTATCGATAAAACCAGAGGAGAGCAACCAACTTGGTAAAATTCAAGCATGTCTTAAAGACATAAAAACATGGATGACCTGCAACTTTGATGTTAAACTCAGACAAAACCAAGTAATTTTAATCGGCCCTGAGCACCTCAGAGATCAATTATCTGGTGATGTGGTTTCTGTAGACGGCATTGCCCTGGCATCCAACACCACTGTAAAGAATCTTGGCGTTATCTTTGATCGGGACTTGTCCTTTAACTCCCACGTAGCAAATCTCAAGGACTGCATTCTTCATCTACGTAATATTTCAAAAATCAGGCACATCTTGTCTCAAAAGATGCAGAAAATTGGTTCATGTCACATTGAGACTGGATTACTGAAACTCCTTATTATCAGGCTGCTCTATAAGTCTCTTAGGTCCCTCCAGTTGATCCAGAATGCTGCAGCTCGTGTTCTCACTAAAACTAAGAAAGAGATCACATCACTCCTGCACTAGCTGCTCTGCACTGGCTCCAGTAAAATCAAGAATCACTTTTAAAATTCTTCTCTTAACGTACAAAGCCTTGATTGGTGATGCACCATCATATCTTAAGGAGCTTGTAGTACCATATTGCCCCACTAGAGAGCTACGCTCACTAAATGCGGACTACTTGTAGTTCCTAGAGTCTTAAAAAGTAGAATGGGAGCCAGAGCCTTTAGTTATCAAGCCCTCTTTATGGAACCAGCTTCCACCTTCAGTCCGGGAGGCAGACACAGTCACCTCGCTTAAGAGTAGACTTAAGACCTTCCTCTTTGACAGAGTTTATAGTTAGGGCTGAATCAGGTTCACCTGGTCCAGCCTTGATATGCTGCTATAGGCTTATAGCTGCCGGGGACGCTAGGATGCACTGAGCACCTATCTCCTCTTTTTCTCTCCTTAAGGATGAATTTTCATCTCTCAATCACACGTTACTAACTCTGCTTTCTCCCCGGAGTCCTTGACTTCACGCCTCATGGGGTCATCTGATCCTATGAGACGGTATAGATTCTATCATCTGATGGATGATCGAGCTCTGGGTCGTGGAATTCCTGCCGCTGACTACGCCACTGACCTGTTGAGACTCCGCCCACTGTTGAGACTCCGCCCACTCCTCCTCCCCACCGCCATCTGCCTGATGGATCGTGGAGGTCTCCATCGTGGAATATGCCTACTATGAACTATTCATACACTCTGTCATATTCATTGAATGTATTTAACTCTAAATCTGTCCTTCTGTACACATGACATCTATTGCATCTGTCCATCCTGGAGAGGGATCCTCCTCTGTTGCTCTCCTGAAGGTTTCTTCCCTTTTTTTCCCCCTGAAGGGTTATTTGGGAGTTGTTCCTGATCCAATGTGAGGTTTTGGGGCAGGGATGTCTATGTGTACAGATTGTAAAGCACTCCGAGACAAATTTGTAATTTGTGAAATTGGGCTATACAAATAAACTGAATTGAAACTGAATTGAATTGAATGTCAGTGAAGGAGGCGTTGAGTACCCAATGTGATGGGATGTCAGTGAAGGAGGCGTTGAGTACCCAATGTGACGGGATGTCAGTGAAGAGAACGTTGAGTACCCAATGTGACGGGATGTCAGTGAAGGAGGCGTGTCAGACTGACCGTGGACAGCAGCTGGTTGGTGGTCTGGATGTCGGCGCCGGCCTGCTGGATGGCGCTGCTCGCGGCGCTCTGAGCTCGCTCAGCTTCCTCCAGAGCGAGCTTCACCTTCACTGCAGAGTCCTTCACACCTGCTGCCTCCTCACTGACAAGCACAGGGAGTCACATTCCATCATCATCCTCCTCCTCCTCCTCCTCAACAGGCATGGAGGTGGTAAATGGTGTGGGCGGGACCCACTTGGCTCGGCGGGCCTGGTCCAGCAGGTTCTGGGCTCTCTGGATGTCGGCGGCGCTCTGCTGCAGGATGCTCTCCACGCTGCCCAGCTCTCCCACCTTCTGACGGATGTCGTCCGTCAGGTTCTGCAGCTGAGCCGGCGTAGTCGGCATCTGCATGGCCAGAACCTCGTTGGCCACCAGCTCGATGCTCTCCAGGTCCGCGGCGTCCTCTGAAAGCACACAGACCGGTCGGATTCAGATCCTCAACCAGATCTCCTGTCTGAGGCCGGGCCTCTGAGGACCTCCTGTCTGAGGCCGGGCCCTGGGTTCATAGCTGCAGGTCCTCAAAGAGAACAATCAAACATTTGAGATTGTTTCACTGTTGCTCTTCATATGGTCTTCATACGGTCTTAATATTGTTGAATCTGAGACGTTTTTATAAACCGAGTGATGATTCCTATGGTTTGATGGTTGTCAGACGGATTCAGTGATCGTCTTCCTGTTAAAGAACCGACTTGATCTACGACAGGAAGTCACATGACTGCACAGCAGGAAGTCACATGACGTACGTGTGAGGAAGTCCCGGATCTGCCCGATGAGGCCTCTCAGCTCCTCGTTGCTCTGCTGGACTCTCTGCCGGGTCCGGTTGGTCTTCAGCAGGACGTCCTGAGCGCTCAGCTGGGCCTTGTCCGCTTTGCCCTTGGCCTCCGACACCTAAAGACAAAACACAGGTGACAAAATGCCCACAATCTACTTGTTCCAGAACCAGCGCGGACCAGGACCTGTCAGAACCAGCGCGGACCAGGACCCGTCAGACTCACCATCTTGGAGAGTTTCTCCACCTCCTCCATGGCCCGGAGGATCTCCTGCTCAGAGTCTCGGGTCTTCCTCCAGATGCTGCTGGCCGCCGTCTTCACGCCGTCACAGCCATCCCCTCCACACAGGGGCCGCCCCTCGGAGTCCACACAGCCCAGACCTCCGCAGGGGGAGGACAGGCATGAGTGCTATGTTCCAGACCCCATGTCCCTGACCCCATGTTCCAGACCCCATGTTCCTGACCCCCATGTTCCAGACCCCATGTTCCTGACCCCATGTTCCAGACCCCATGTTCCTGACCCCCATGTTCCAGACCCCATGTTCCTGACCCTCATGTTCCTGACCCCCATGTTCCTGACCCCATGTTCCAGACCCCATGTCCCTGAACCCCATGTTCCAGACCCTCATGTTCCTGACCCCATGTTCCAGACCCCCATGTTCCAGACCCCATGTTCCCAGACCCCATGTTCCAGACCCCATGTTCCTGACCCCATGTTCCAGACCCACATGTTCCAGACCCCCATGTTCCAGACCCCATGTTCCAGACCCCATGTTCCTGACCCCATGTTCCTGACCCCATGTCCCTGGACCCCATGTTCCAGACCCACATGTCCCTGACCCCCATGTTCCAGACCCCCATGTTCCTGGACCCCATGTTCCAGACCCCATGTTCCAGACCCCCATGTTCCAGACCCCCATGTTCCTGAACCCCATGTTCCTGTACCCCATGTTCCAGACCCCATGTTCCTGACCCTCATGTTCCTGGACCCCATGTTCCTGACCCCCATGTTCCAGACCCCCATGTTCCAGACCCCATGTTCCAGACCCCATGTTCCAGACCCCCATGTTCCAGACCCTCATGTTCCAGACCCCCATGTTCCAGACCCCCATGTTCCAGACCCACATGTCCCTGACCCTCATGTTCCAGACCCACATGTCCCTGACCCCCATGTTCCTGAACCCCATGTTCCAGACCCACATGTTCCAGACCCCCATGTTCCAGACCCCATGTTCCAGACCCCCATGTTCCTGACCCCCATGTTCCAGACCCCCATGTTCCTGAACCCCATGTTCCTGAACCCCATGTTCCAGACCCTCATGTTCCTGAACCCCATGTTCCAGACCCCCATGTTCCTGAACCCCATGTTCCTGACCCTCATGTTCCAGACCCCATGTTCCAGACCCCCATGTCCCTGACCCCATGTTCCAGACCCTCATGTTCCAGACCCGCATGTTCCAGACCCCCATGTCCCTGAACCCCATGTTCCAGACCCCCATGTCCCTGAACCCCATGTTCCAGACCCCCATGTCCCTGAACCCCATGTTCCAGACCCCCATGTTCCAGACCCACATGTCCCTGAACCCCATGTTCCAGACCCCCATGTTCCTGAACCCCATGTTCCTGAACCCCATGTTCCAGACCCCCATGTTCCTTAACCCCATGTTCCAGACCCCATGTTCCAGACCCCATGTTCCAGACCCCCATGTTCCTGAGCCCCATGTTCCAGACCCCATGTTCCAGACCCTCATGTTCCAGACCCCATGTTCCTGAACCCCATGTTCCAGACCCACATGTTCGTGACCCTCATGTTCCAGACCCCCATGTTCCAGACCCCAATGTTCCTGAACCCCATGTTCCAGACCCCCATGTTCCAGACCCTCATGTTCCAGACCCCCATGTTCCTGAACCCCATGTTCCAGACCCCCATGTCCTGACCTCATGTTCCAGACCTCATGTTCCCTGACCCCATGTTCCAGACCCCATGTTCCTGACCCCATGTTCCTGACCCCCATGTTCCTGACCCCCATGTTCCAGACCCCATGTTCCTGACCCCCATGTCCTGACCTCATGTTCCTGAACCCCATGTTCCAGACCCCCATGTTCCAGACCCCCCTGTCCCTGCACCCCATGTTCCACACCCCATGTTCCAGACCCCATGTTCCTGACCCCATGTTCCAGACCCATGTTCCAGACCCCCATGTTCCTGACCCCATGTTCCTGACCCCATGTTCCAGACCCCCATGTTCCTGACCCCCATGTCCCTGAACCCCATGTTCCAGACCCTCATGTTCCAGACCCCCATGTTCCTGAACCCCATGTTCCAGAACCCCATGTTCCTGACCCTCATGTTCCAGACCCCATGTTCCTGAACCCCATGTTCCTGACCCTCATGTTCCTGACCCCCATGTTCCTGAACCCCATGTTCCTGACCCCCATGTTCCAGACCCCCATGTTCCAGACCCCCATGTTCCAGACCCTCATGTCCCTGATCCCCATGTTCCAGACCCCCATGTTCCTGACCCCATGTTCCTGACCCCATGTTCCAGACCCCATGTTCCTGAACCCCATGTTCCAGACACCATGTTCCTGAACCCCATGTTCCAGACCCCATGTTCCAGACCCCATGTTCCAGACCCCCATGTTCCAGACCCCCATGTTCCAGACCCACATGTTCCAGACCCCCATGTTCCTGACCCCCATGTTCCTGAACCCCATGTTCCAGACCCATGTTCCAGACCCCATGTTCCAGACCCTCATGTTCCTGAACCCCATGTTCCAGACCCCCATGTTCCTGAACCCCATGTTCCAGACCCCCATGTTCCAGACCCTCATGTTCCTGAACCCCATGTTCCAGACCCTCATGTTCCTGAACCTCATGTTCCAGACCCCCATGTTCCTGAACCCCATGTTCCAGACCCCCATGTTCCTGAACCCCATGTTCCTGACCCTCATGTTCCAGACCCCATGTTCCTGAACCTCATGTTCCAGACCCACATGTTCCAGACCCCATGTTCCTGAACCCCATGTTCCAGACCCCATGTTCCTGAACCCATGTTCCTGACCCCCATGTTCCTGAACCCCATGTTCCTGACCCTCATGTTCCAGACCCCCATGTTCCAGAACCCCATGTTCCAGACCCCCATGTTCCAGACCCTCATGTTCCTGACCCCATGTTCCTGAACCCCATGTTCCAGACCCTCATGTTCCTGACCCCCATGTTCCAGACCCCATGTTCCAGACCCCATGTTCCAGACCCCATGTTCCTGACCCCCATGTTCCAGACCCCATGTTCCAGACCCTCATGTTCCTGAACCCCATGTTCCAGACCCACATGTCCCTGACCCCCATGTTCCTGAACCCCATGTTCCAGACCCACATGTTCCTGAACCCCATGTTCCAGACCCCCATGTCCCTGACCCCATGTTCCAGACCCACATGTCCCTGACCCCATGATCCAGACCCCCATGTTCCAGACCCCCATGTTCCAGACCCCATGTTCCTGACCCCATGTCCCTGACCCCATGTTCCAGACCCACATGTCCCTGACCCCCATGTTCCTGAACCCCATGTCCCTGACCCCCATGTTCCTGAACCCCATGTCCCTGAACCCCATGTCCCTGACCCCCATGTTCCTGACCCCATGATCCAGACCCCCATGTTCCTGGCCCCATGTTCCTGGCCCCATGATCCAGACCCCATGTTCCTGAACCCCATGTTCCAGACCCCCATGTTCCTGAACCCCATGTTCCAGACCCCATGTTCCAGACCCCCATGTTCCAGACCCTCATGTTCCTGAACCTCATGTTCCAGACCCACATGTCCCTGACCCCCATGTTCCTGAACCCCATGTTCCAGACCCTCATGTTCCAGACCCCCATGTTCCTGAACCCCATGTTCCAGACCCACATGTCCCTGACCCCCATGTTCCTGAACCCCATGTTCCAGACCCCCATGTTCCTGAACCCCCATGTTCCTGACCCTCATGTTCCAGACCCCCATGTCCCTGAACCCCATGTTCCAGACCCTCATGTTCCATGTTCCAGACCCCATGTTCCAGACCCCATGTTCCAGACCCCATGTTCCAGACCCCCATGTTCCAGACCCCATGTTCCAGACCCCCATGTTCCAGACCCCCATGTTCCTGACCCCCATGTTCCAGACCCCCATGTTCCAGACCCCATGTTCCAGAACCCATGTTCCTGACCCCATGTCCCTGACCCCCATCTTCCAGACCCCCATGTTCTGACCCCCATGTTCCAGACCCCATGTTCCTGACCCCATGTTCCAGACCCCCATGTTCCTGACCCCGTGTTCCTGACCCCGTGATCCAGACCCCCCTGTTCCTGACCCCATGATCCAGACCCCATGTTCCAGACCCCATGTTCCTGACCCCATGTTCCTGACCCCATGATCCAGACCCCATGTTCCTGACCCCATGTTCCTGACCCCATGTTCCTGACCCCATGTTCCTGACCCCATGTTCCTGACCCCATGATCCAGACCCCATGTTCCTGACCCCATGTTCCAGACCCCCATGTTCCTGGACCCCATGTTCCAGACCCCCCTGTTCCAGACCCCATGTTCCTGACCCCATGTTCCTGACCCCGTGTTCCTGACCCCGTGATCCAGACCCCCATGTTCCAGACCCCCATGTTCCAGACCCCATGTTCCTGAACCCCATGTTCCTGAACCCCATGTTCCAGACCCTCATGTTCCTGAACCCCATGTTCCAGACCCTCATGTTCCAGACCCCATGTTCCAGACCCCCATGTTCCTGAACCCCATGTTCCAGACCCCCATGTTCCTGAACCCCCATGTTCCTGACCCTCATGTTCCAGACCCCCATGTTCCAGACCCCCATGTTCCAGACCCACATGTTCCAGACCCCATGTTCCTGACCCCATGTTCCAGACCCCCATGTTCCAGACCCCATGTTCCAGACCCCATGTTCCAGACCCCATGTTCCAGACCCCCATGTTCCTGGACCCCCATGTTCCAGACCCCATGTTCCTGACCCCATGTTCCAGACCCCATGTTCCTGACCCCATGTTCCAGACCCCCATGTTCCAGACCCCATGTTCCAGACCCCCATGTTCCTGACCCCATGTTCCAGACCCCCATGTTCCTGACCCCATGTTCCAGACCCCATGTTCCAGACCCCATGTTCCAGACCCCATGTTCCAGACCCCATGTACCAGACCCATGTTCCAGACCCCCATGTTCCAGACCCACATGTTCCAGACCCCCATGTTCCAGACCCCATGTTCCAGACCCCCATGTTCCAGACCCACATGTCCCTGAACCCCATGTTCCAGACCCCATGTTCCAGACCCACATGTTCCAGACCCCCATGTTCCTGACCCCATGTTCCTGACCCCATGTTCCTGACCCCGTGTCCCTGACCCCCATGTTCCAGACCCCCATGTTCCAGACCCCATGTTCCTGACCCCATGTTCCAGATGACCCCATGTTCCAGACCCCATGTTCCAGACCCTCATGTTCCTGAACCTCATGTTCCAGACCCTCATGTTCCTGAACCCCCATGTTCCTGACCCTCATGTTCCAGACCCCCATGTCTGACCCCCATGTTCCTGACCCCATGTTCCAGACCCCATGTTCCTGACCCCCATGTTCCTGACCCCATGATCCAGACCCCCCTGATCCAGACCCCCTGTACCTGACCCCATGTTCCAGACATGTTCCTGACACCCATGTTCCTGAACCCCATGTTCCTGACCCCATGTTCCAGACCCCCATGTTCCAGACCCCCATGTTCCAGACCCTCATGTTCCTGAACCCCATGTTCCAGACCCCCATGTCCCTGACCCCCATGTTCCTGACCCTCATGTTCCAGACCCCCATGTTCCTGACCCCATGTTCCTGACCCCATGTTCCTGAGCCCATGATCCAGACCCCATGTTCCAGACCCCATGTTCCTGACCCCATGTTCCTGACCACATGTTCCAGACCCCCATGTTCCAGACCCCCATGTTCCTGACCCCATGTTCCAGACCCCCATGTTCCTGACCCCCATGTTCCAGACCCTCATGTTCCTGACCCCCATGTCCCTGTACCCCATGTTCCAGACCCCCATGTTCCTGCACCCCATGTTCCAGACCCCATGTTCCAGACCCCATGTTCCAGACCCCCATGTTCCTGACCCCATGTTCCAGACCCCATGTTCCAGAACCCCATGTTCCTGAACCCCATGTTCCAGACCCCCATGTTCCTGACCCCCATGTTCCAGACCCCCATGTTCCTGAACCCCATGTTCCAGACCCCCATGTTCCAGACCCCATGTTCCAGACCCCATGTTCCCGACCCCATGTTCCAGACCCACATGTTCCTGACCCCCATGTTCCAGACCCCCATGTTCCAGACCCTCATGTTCCAGACCCTCATGTTCCTGAACCTCATGTTCCAGACCCACATGTCCCTGACCCCCATGTTCCTGAACCCCATGTTCCAGACCCCCATGTTCCAGACCCACATGTTCCTGACCCCCATGTTCCAGACCCCCATGTTCCTGAACCCCATGTTCCTGACCCCCATGTTCCTGACCCCCATGTTCCAGACCCCCATGTCCCTGAACCCCATGTTCCAGACCCCATGTTCCTGAACCCCATGTTCCAGACCCCATGTTCCAGACCCCATGTTCCTGACCCCATGTTCCAGACCCTCATGTTCCAGACCCCATGTTCCTGACCCCATGTTCCCATGTTCCAGACCCCATGTTCCTGACCCCCATGTTCCAGACCCCATGTTCCTGACCCCCATGTTCCAGACCCCATGTTCCAGACCCCATGTTCCTGACCCCCATGTTCCTGAACCCCATGTTCCTGACACCCATGTCCCAGACCCCATGTCTGACCCCATGTTCCTGACCCCCATGTTCCAGACCCCCATGTTCCAGACCCCATGTTCCAGACCCCATGTCTGACCCCATGTTCCAGACCCCATGTTCCTGACCCCATGTTCCAGACCCCATGTTCCAGACCCCATGTTCCAGACCCCATGTTCCTGACCCCCATGTTCCAGACCCCCATGTTCCAGACCCCCATGTTCCAGACCCCCATGTTCCAGACGCCCATGTTCCTGACCCCCATGTCCCTGAACCCCATGTTCCAGACCCTCATGTTCCAGAGCCCCATGTTCCTGACCCCCATGTTCCAGACCCCCATGTTCCAGAACCCCATGTTCCTGACCCCATGTTCCAGACCCCATGTTCCAGACCCCATGTTCCTGACCCCCATGTTCCAGACCCCATGTTCCAGACCCCATGTTCCAGACCCCCATGTTCCTGACCCTCATGTTCCAGACCCCCATGTTCCAGACCCCCATGTTCCTGAACCCCATGTTCCAGACCCCCATGTTCCAGACCCCATGTTCCTGACCCCCATGTTCCAGACCCCCATGTTCCAGACCCCATGTTCCTGACCCCCATGTTCCAGACCCTCATGTTCCAGACCCCCATGTTCCTGTCCCCATGTTCCAGACCCCATGTTCCTGACCCCATGTTCCTGACCCCCATGTTCCAGACCCCATGTAGACCCCATGTTCCAGACCCCATGTTCCAGAACCCCATGTTCCAGACCCCCATGTTCCAGACCCCCATGTGCCAGACCGCCATGTTCCTGACCCCATGTTCCAGACCCCCATGTTCCAGACCCTCATGTTCCAGACCCTCATGTTCCTGACCCCCATGTTCCAGACCCACATGTCCCTGACCCCCATGTTCCAGACCCCATGTTCCTGACCCCCATGTTCTGACCCCATGTTCCAGACCCCATGTTCCTGACCCCATGTTCCAGACCCCATGTTCCTGACCCCCATGTTCCAGACCCCATGTTCCAGACCCCCATGTTCCTGACCCCCATGTTCTGACCCCCATGTTCCAGACCCCATGTTCCTGACCCCATGTTCCTGACCCCATGTTCCTGACCCCGTGTTCCTGACCCCGTGATCCAGACCCCCATGTTCCAGACCCCATGTTCCTGACCCCATGTTCCTGACCCCCATGTTCCAGACCCCATGTTCCAGACCCCCATGTTCCTGACCCCATGTTCTGACCCCATGTTCCAGACCCCATGTTCCAGACCCCATGTTCCTGACCCCATGTTCTGACCCCCATGTTCCAGACCCTCATGTTCCTGACCCCATGTTCTGACCCTCATGTTCCTGACCCCATGTTCCAGACCCCATGTTCCTGACCCCATGTTCCAGACCCCATGTTCCTGACCCCATGTTCCAGACCCCCATGTTCCTGACCCCCATGTTCCAGACCCCCATGTTCCTGACCCCCATGTTCCAGACCCATGTTCCAGACACCCATGTTCCTGACCCCCATGTTCCAGACCCCATGTTCCAGACCCCCATGTTCCAGACCCCCATGTTCCAGACCCCCATGTTCCTGAACCCCATGTTCCAGACCCTCATGTTCCAGACCCCCATGTCCCTGACCCCCATGTTCCAGACCCCCATGTTCCAGACCCCCATGTTCCAGACGCCCATGTTCCTGACCCCATGTTCCAGACCCCATGTTCCTGAACCCCATGTTCCAGACCCTCATGTTCCAGACCCCATGTTCCAGACCCCCATGTTCCAGACCCCCATGTTCCAGACCCTCATGTTCCAGACCCACATGTTCCAGACCCCATGTTCCAGACCCTCATGATCCAGACCCTCATGTTCCAGACCCCATGTTCCAGACCCTCATGTTCCTGACCCCATGTTCCTGAACCCCATGTTCCTGACCCCCATGTTCCAGACCCCCATGTTCCAGACCCACATGTCCCTGACCCCCATGTTCCAGACCCACATGTCCCTGACCCCCATGTTCCAGACCCCATGTTCCAGACCCCCCTGTTCCTGACCTCATGTTCCTGAAGCCCATGTTCCAGACCCCCATGTTCCTGAACCCCATGTTCCAGACCCCCATGTTCCTGAACCCCATGTTCCTGAACCCCATGTTCCAGACCCCCATGTTCCAGACCCCCATGTTCCAGACCCCCATGTTCCAGACCCCATGTTCCAGACCCCCATGTTCCAGACCCTCATGTTCCAGACCCCCATGTTCCTGACCCCATGTTCCAGACGCCCATGTTCCAGACCCCCATGTTCCTGAACCCCATGTTCCAGACCCCATGTCCCAGACCCCATGTTCCTGACCCCATGTTCCAGACCCTCATGTTCCTGACCATGTTCCAGACCCTCATGTTCCTGACCCCATGTTCCAGACCCCCATGTTCCTGACCCCATGTTCCAGACCCCATGTTCCAGACCCCATGTTCCTGACCCCATGTTCCAGACCCCCATGTTCCAGACCCACATGTTCCAGACCCCCATGTTCCAGACCCACATGTTCCTGAACCCCATGTTCCAGACCCCCATGTTCCTGAACCCCATGTTCCAGACCCCCATGTTCCTGACCCTCATGTTCCAGACCCTCATGTTCCAGACCCCCATGTTCCAGACCCCCATGTTCCAGACCCCATGTTCCTGAACCCATGTTCCTGACCCCATGTTCCAGACCCCATGTTCCAGACCCCATGTTCCAGACCCCATGTTCCTGACCCCCATGTTCCAGACCCCATGTTCCAGACCCCATGTTCCAGACCCCATGTTCCTGAACCCCATGTTCCAGACCCCCATGTTCCAGACCCCCATGTTCCAGACCCTCATGTTCCAGACCCACATGTTCCAGACCCCCATGTCCCTGAACCCCATGTTCCAGACCCCCATGTTCCTGACCCTCATGTTCCAGACCCCCATGTTCCAGACCCCATGTTCCTGACCCCATGTTCCAGACCCTCATGTTCCAGACCCCCATGTTCCTGACCCCATGTTCCAGACCCCATGTTCCAGACCCCATGTTCCTGACCCCATGTTCCAGACCCCCATGTTCCAGACCGCCATGTTCCAGACCCCATGTTCCAGACCCATGTTCCAGACCCCATGTTCCTGAACCCCATGTTCCAGACCCTCATGTTCCAGAGCCCCATGTTCCAGACCCCAATGTTCCTGAACCCCATGTTCCTGACCCCATGTTCCTGACCCCATGTTCCAGACCCCCATGTTCCAGACCCCATGTTCCAGACCCCCATGTTCCTGAACCCCATGTTCCAGACCCCCATGTTCCCTGACCCCCATGTTCCTGACCCCCATGTCCCTGAACCCCATGTTCCAGAACCCCATGTTCCAGACCCCATGTTCCAGACCCATGTTCCTGAACCCCATGTTCCAGACCCCATGTTCCAGACCCCATGTTCCTGACCCCCATGTTCCAGACCCCCATGTTCCAGACCCCCGTGTTCCTGACCCCCATGTTCCAGACCCCCATGTTCCTGAACCCCATGTTCCTGAACCCCATGTTCCAGACCCCCATGTTCCTGACCCCCATGTTCCAGACCCCCATGTTCCTGAACCCCATGTTCCAGACCCCATGTTCCAGACCCCATGTTCCTGACCCCCATGTTCCAGACCCCCATGTTCCAGACCCCATGTTCCAGACCCCATGTTCCAGACCCCATGTTCCAGACCCCATGTTCCTGACCCCATGTTCCTGTACCCCATGTTCCAGACCCCATGTTCCAGACCCTCATGTTCCTGAACCCCATGTTCCAGACCCCCATGTTCCTGAACCCCATGTTCCAGACCCTCATGTTCCAGACCCCCATGTTCCAGACCCTCATGTTCCTGAACCTCATGTTCCAGACCCCCATGTTCCTGAACCCCATGTTCCAGACCCCATGTTCCTGAACCCCATGTCCCTGACCCCCATGTTCCTGAACCCCATGTTCCAGACCCCCATGTTCCAGACCCTCATGTTCCTGAACCTCATGTTCCAGACCCACATGTCCCTGACCCCCATGTTCCAGACCCCCATGTCCCTGACCCCCATGTTCCAGACCCCATGTTCCAGACCCCCATGTCCCTGAACCCCATGTCCCTGAACCCCATGTCCCTGAACCCCATGTTCCAGACCCCCATGTTCCTGACCCCCATGTTCCTGAACCCCATGTTCCAGACCCCCATGTTCCAGACCCCCATGTTCCAGACCCCCATGTTCCAGACCCCCATGTCCCTGAACCCCATGTTCCAGACCCCCATGTTCCAGACCCTCATGTTCCTGAACCCCATGTCCCTGAACCCCATGTTCCAGACCCACATGTCCCTGACCCCCATGTTCCAGACCCCATGTTCCTGACCCCATGTTCCAGACCCCATGTTCCAGACCCCCATGTTCCTGACCCCATGTTCCAGACCCCATGTTCCAGACCCTCATGTTCCTGAACCCCATGTTCCAGACCCCCATGTTCCTGACCCCATGTTCCTGACCCCATGTTCCTGACCCCATGTTCCTGACCCCATGTTCCAGACCCCATGTTCCAGACCCCATGTTCCAGACCCCATGTTCCTGAACCCCATGTTCCAGACCCCCATGTTCCTGACCCCCATGTTCCAGACCCCCATGTTCCAGACCCCCATGTTCCAGACCCCCATGTTCCTGAACCCCATGTTCCAGACCCCATGTTCCAGACCCCATGTTCCAGACCCCCATGTTCCAGACCCCATGTTCCAGACCCCATGTTCCAGACCCCCATGTCCCAGACCGCCATGTTCCAGACCCACATGTCCCTGAACCCCATGTTCCAGACCCCCATGTTCCAGACCCACATGTCCCTGACCCCATGTTCCAGACCCACATGTTCCAGACCCCCATGTTCCTGAACCCCATGTTCCAGACCCCATGTTCCAGACCCCATGTTCCAGACCCCCATGTTCCAGACCCCATGTTCCAGACCCCATGTTCCTGACCCCATGTTCCTGACCCCCATGTTCCTGACCCCATGTTCCAGACCCCATGTTCCTGACCCCATGTTCCAGACCCCCATGTTCCTGACCCTCATGTTCCTGACCCCCATGTTCCAGACCCCCATGTTCCTGACCCCCATGTTCCAGACCCCCATGTTCCAGACCCTCATGTTCCAGACCCCCATGTTCCAGACCCCCATGTTCCTGACCCCATGTTCCAGACCCCCATGTACCTGACTCTCATGTTCCAGACCCCATGTTCCAGACCCTCATGTTCCAGACCCCCATGTTCCAGACCCCCATGTTCCTGACCCCCATGTTCCAGACCCCATGTTCCAGACCCACATGTTCCTGACCCTCATGTTCCAGACCCCATGTTCCTGACCCCATGTTCCAGACCCCCATGTTCCAGACCCACATGTCCCTGAACCCCATGTTCCAGACCCACATGTTCCAGACCCCCATGTTCCAGACCCACATGTTCCTGAACCCCATGTTCCAGACCCCCATGTTCCAGACCCACATGTTCCAGACCCCCATGTTCCAGACCCCCATGTTCCTGACCCCCATGTTCCAGACCCCCATGTTCCAGACCCCCATGTCCCTGAACCCCATGTTCCAGAACCCCATGTTCCTGACCCCCATGTTCCTGAACCCCATGTTCCAGACCCCATGTTCCAGACCCCATGTTCCTGACCCCCATGTTCCATGTTCCAGACCCCCATGTTCCAGACCCACATGTTCCTGAACCCCATGTTCCAGACCCCCATGTTCCAGACCCCATGTCCCTGAACCCCATGTTCCAGACCCTCATGTTCCAGACCCCCATGTTCCAGACCCTCATGTTCCTGAACCCCATGTTCCAGACCCCCATGTTCCAGACCCACATGTCCCTGACCCCCATGTTCCAGACCCCCATGTTCCTGACCCCCATGTTCCAGACCCCCATGTCCCTGACCCCCATGTTCCTGAACCCCATGTTCCAGACCCCCATGTCCCTGAACCCCATGTTCCAGACCCCCATGTTCCTGAACCCCATGTTCCAGACCCCCATGTTCCAGACCCCATGTTCCTGACCCCCATGTTCCAGACCCTCATGTTCCAGACCCCCATGTTCCAGACCCATGTTCCAGACCCCCATGTTCCAGACCCACATGTTCCAGACCCCATGTTCCCGACCCCCATGTTCCTGAACCCCATGTTCCAGACCCTCATGTTCCAGACCCCCATGTTCCAGACCCCCATGTTCCAGACCCCCATGTTCCTGAACCCCATGTTCCAGACCCCCATGTTCCAGACCCCATGTTCCTGAACCCCATGTTCCTGACCCCATGTTCCAGACCCCATGTTCCAGACCCCATGTTCCAGACCCCATGTTCCAGACCCTCATGTCCTGACCCATGTTCCAGACCCCATGTTCCAGACCCCATGTTCCAGACCCCATGTTCCAGACCCCATGTTCCTGAACCCCCATGTTCCAGACCCCATGTTCCTGACCCCATGTTCCAGACCCACATGTTCCAGACCCTCATGTTCCTGAACCCCATGTTCCAGACCCCCATGTTCCAGACCCCCATGTTCCTGACCCCCATGTTCCAGACCCTCATGTTCCAGACCCTCATGTTCCAGACCCCATGTTCCAGACCCTCATGTTCCTGAACCCCATGTCCCTGAACCCCATGTTCCAGACCCACATGTCCCTGACCCCCATGTTCCAGACCCCCATGTTCCAGACCCTCATGTTCCTGAACCCCATGTTCCAGACCCCCATGTTCCAGACCCCCATGTTCCTGAACCCCATGTTCCAGACCCCCATGTTCCAGACCCCATGTTCCAGACCCCCATGTTCCAGACCCCCATGTTCCAGACCCCCATGTTCCTGACCCTCATGTTCCAGACCCCCATGTTCCTGAACCCCATGTTCCTGACCCTCATGTTCCAGACCCACATGTTCCAGACCCTCATGTTCCTGAACCCCATGTTCCAGACCCCCATGTTCCAGACCCACATGTCCCTGACCCTCATGTTCCAGACCCACATGTCCCAGACCCACATGTCCCTGAACCCCATGTTCCAGACCCCCATGTTCCAGACCCCCATGTTCCAGACCCTCATGTTCCTGAACCCCATGTTCCAGACCCCCATGTTCCAGACCCACATGTTCCTGAACCCCATGTTCCAGACCCCCATGTTCCAGACCCACATGTTCCAGACCCCATGTTCCAGACCCCCATGTTCCAGACCCCATGTTCCAAACCCCATGTGCCTGACCACATGACCCCCATGTTCCAGACCCCATGTTCCAGACCCCATGTTCCTGAACCCCAGACCCATGTGCCAGACCCCATGTTCCTGAACCCCATGTTCCAGACCCACATGTTCCAGACCCTCATGTTCCAGACCCACATGTTCCTGAACCCCATGTTCCTGAACCCCATGTTCCAGACCCTCATGTTCCTGAACCCCATGTTCCAGACCCCCATGTTCCAGACCCCCATGTTCCTGAACCCCATGTTCCAGACCCCCATGTTCCAGACCCACATGTTCCAGACCCTCATGTTCCTGAACCCCATGTTCCAGACCCCCATGTTCCTGAACCCCATGTTCCTGAACCCCATGTTCCAGACCCACATGTTCCAGACCCCATGTTCCAGACCCCCATGTTCCAGACCCCCATGTTCCAGACCCCCATGTTCCAGACCCCCATGTTCCTGAACCCCATGTTCCAGACCCCATGTTCCAGACCCCATGTTCCAGACCCCCATGTTCCAGACCCCATGTCCCTGACCCCCATGTTCCAGACCCCCATGTTCCAGACCCACATGTTCCAGACCCACATGTCCCTGAACCCCATGTTCCAGACCCCCATGTTCCTGACCCCCATGTTCCTGACCCCCATGTTCCAGACCCCATGTACCAGACCCCATGTTCCAGACCCACATGTTCCTGAACCCCATGTTCCTGAACCCCATGTTCCAGACCCCCATGTTCCAGACCCCATGTTCCAGACCCCCATGTTCCAGACCCCCATGTCCCTGAACCCCATGTTCCAGACCCCCATGTTCCAGACCCCCATGTTCCAGACCCCCATGTTCCTGACCCCCATGTCCCTGAACCCCATGTTCCTGAACCCATGTTCCTGAACCCCATGTTCCAGACCCTCATGTTCCTGAACCCCATGTTCCAGACCCCCATGTTCCAGACCCACATGTCCCTGACCCCCATGTTCCAGACCCCCATGTTCCAGACCCTCATGTTCCTGAACCCCATGTTCCAGACCCACATGTTCCAGACCCCCATGTTCCTGAACCCCATGTTCCTGAACCCCATGTTCCAGACCCACATGTCCCTGGACCCCCATGTTCCTGAACCCCCATGTTCCTGACCCTCATGTTCCAGACCCCATGTTCCAGACCCCCATGAACCCCATGTTCCTGAACCCCACATGTTCCAGACCCCCATGTCCCTGAACCCCATGTTCCAGACCCACATGTCCAGACCCCCATGTTCCTGAACCCCATGTTCCAGACCCCCATGTTCCAGACCCTCATGTTCCTGAACCCCATGTTCCAGACCCCCATGTTCCTGAACCCCATGTTCCAGACCCCCATGTTCCAGACCCCCATGTTCCTGAACCCCATGTTCCAGACCCTCATGTTCCTGAACCCCATGTTCCAGACCCCCATGTTCCTGAACCCCATGTTCCAGACCCACATGTCCCTGAACCCCATGTTCCAGACCCCCATGTCCTGAACCCATGTTCCTGACCCCATGTTCCTGACCCCATGTTCCAGACCCCATGTCCTGAACCCCATGTTCCAGACCCCATGTTCCACCCCATGTCCCTGAACCCCATGTTCCAGACCCTCATGTCCCTGACCCCGTGTTCCTGACCCCGTGATCCAGACCCCCATGTTCCAGACCCCCTGTTCCTGACCCCATGTTCCAGACCCCATGTTCCTGACCCCATGTTCCTGACCCCATGTACCAGACCCCATGTTCCTGACCCCATGTTCCTGACCCCATGTTCCTGACCCCATGTTCCTGACCCCATGTTCCAGACCCCATGTTCCTGAACCCCATGTTCCAGACCCCATGTTCCTGACCCCATGTTCCTGACCCCATGTTCCTGACCCCATGTTCCTGACCCCATGTTCCTGACCCCATGTTCCTGACCCCATGATCCAGACCCCATGTTCCAGACCCCATGTTCCTGACCCCATGTTCCAGACCCTCATGTTCCAGACCCCCATGTTCCAGACCCCCATGTCCCTGAACCCCATGTTCCAGACCCCCATGTTCCAGACCCCCATGTTCCAGACCCCATGTTCCAGACCCCCATGTTCCTGACCCCCATGTTCCAGACCCCATGTTCCAGACCCCATGTTCCTGACCCCATGTTCCTGACCCCATGTTCCTGACCCCATGATCCAGACCCCATGTTCCAGACCCCATGTTCCTGACCCCATGTTCCTGAACCCCATGTTCCAGACCCCCATGTTCCAGACCCACATGTTCCAGACCCTCATGTTCCTGAACCCCATGTTCCAGACCCCCATGTTCCAGACCCACATGTCCCTGACCCCATGTTCCAGACCCCCATGTCCCTGACCCCATGTTCCAGACCCCCATGTCCCTGACCCCCATGTTCCAGACCCACATGTCCCTGACCCCCATGTTCCTGAACCCCATGTTCCAGACCCCCATGTTCCTGACCCCATGTTCCAGACCCCCATGTTCCAGACCCCCATGTTCCTGACCCCCATGTTCCTGACCCCCATGTTCCAGACCCATGTTCCAGACCCCCATGTTCCAGACCCCATGTTCCAGACCCCCATGTTCCAGACCCCATGTTCCAGACCCCCATGTTCCAGACCCCCATGTTCCAGACCCACATGTTCCAGACCCCCATGTTCCAGACCCCCATGTTCCTGAACCCCATGTTCCTGAACCCCATGTTCCAGACCCCCATGTTCCAGACCCCCATGTTCCAGACCCCATGTTCCTGACCCCCATGTTCCAGACCCACATGTCCCTGAACCCCATGTCCCTGACCCCTATGTTCCTGACCCCCATGTTCCTGACCCCATGTTCCAGACCCCATGTTCCTGACCCCATGTTCCTGACCCCATGTTCCTGACCCCATGTTCCTGACCCCATGATCCAGACCCCATGTTCCAGACCCCATGTTCCTGACCCCATGTTCCTGACCCCATGTACCTGACCCCATGTTCCAGACCCCCATGTTCCAGACCCCATGTTCCTGAACCCCATGTTCCAGACCCCATGTTCCTGACCCCATGTTCCAGACCCCATGTTCCTGACCCCATGTTCCAGACCCCCATGTTCTGACCCCATGTTCCAGACCCCATGTTCCTGACCCCATGTTCCAGACCCCATGTTCCAGACCCTCATGTTCCTGACCCCATGTTCCAGACCCCCATGTTCCAGACCCACATGTTCCTGACCCCCATGTTCCAGACCCCCATGTTCCAGACCCCCATGTTCCTGACCCCCATGTTCCTGACCCCCATGTTCCTGACCCCATGTTCCAGACCCCCATGTTCATGTTCCAGACCCCATGTTCCAGACCCCATGTTCCAGACCCCATGTTCCTGACCCCCATGTTCCAGACCCCATGTTCCTGACCCCATGTTCCTGACCCCATGTTCCAGACCCCATGACCCCCATGTTCCAGACCCCCATGTTCCAGACCCCCATGTTCCTGAACCCCATGTTCCAGACCCACATGTTCCAGACCCCCATGTTCCAGAACCCCATGTTCCTGACCCCCATGTCCCTGACCCCATGTTCCAGACCCCATGTTCTGACCCTCATGTTCCTGAGACCCCCATGTTCCAGACCACCATGTTCCAGACCCTCATGTTCCAGACCCCATGTTCCAGACCCCATGTTCCAGACCCACATGTTCCTGACCCTCATGTTCCAGACCCACATGTCCCTGACCCCCATGTTCCTGAACCCCATGTTCCAGACCCCCATGTCCCTGAACCCCATGTTCCAGACCCTCATGTTCCAGACCCCCATGTTCCAGACCCCCATGTTCCAGACCCCCATGTTCCAGACCCTCATGTTCCAGACCCCATGTTCCTGACCCCCATGTTCCAGATCCCCATGTTCCAGACCCCATGTTCCAGACCCCATGTTCCAGACCCCCATGTTCCTGACCCCCATGTTCCTGAACCCCATGTTCCAGACCCCATGTTCCAGACCCCATGTTCCTGAACCCCATGTCCCTGACCCCCATGTTCCTGAACCCCATGTTCCAGACCCCCATGTCCCTGACCCCATGTTCCAGACCCCCATGTCCCTGACCCCATGTTCCAGAACCTCATGTTCCATACCCCATGTTCCAGACCCCATGTTCCAGACCCCATGTTCCCAGACCCTCATGTTCCTGAACCCCATGTTCCAGACCCCCATGTTCCTGAACCCCATGTTCCAGACCCCATGTCCCTGACCCCCATGTTCCAGACCCCCATGTTCCAGACCCCCATGTTCCTGAACCCCATGTTCCAGACCCCCATGTTCCTGACCCCATGTTCCAGACCCATGTTCCAGACCCCATGTTCCTGAACCCCATGTTCCAGACCCCATGTTCCAGACCCCCATGTCCCTGAACCCCATGTTCCAGACCCTCATGTTCCAGACCCCCATGTTCCTGACCCCATGTTCCTGAACCCCATGTTCCTGACCCTCATGTTCCAGACCCCCATGTTCCAGACCCCCATGTTCCTGACCCCCATGTTCCAGACCCCATGTTCCTGAACCCCATGTTCCAGACCCCCATGTTCCTGAACCCCCATGTTCCTGACCCTCATGTTCCAGACCCCCATGTTCCAGACCCCCATGTTCCTGACCCCATGTTCCTGACCCCATGGTCCTGGCCCCATGGTCCAGACCCCATGGTCCTGGCCCCATGTTCCAGACCCCCATGTTCCTGACCCCCATGTTCCAGACCCCCATGTTCCAGACCCCATGTTCCAGACCCCCATGTTCCAGACCCCCATGTTCCAGACCCACATGTTCGTGACCCTCATGTTCCAGACCCCCATGTTCCTGACCCATGTTCCAGACCCATGTTCCTGACCCCATGTTCCAGACCCCCATGTCCCTGACCCCCATGTTCCAGACCCTCATGTTCCAGACCCCCATGTTCCAGACCCTCATGTTCCTGAACCCCATGTTCCTGAACCCCATGTTCCAGACCACCATGTTCCAGACCCCCATGTTCCAGACCCCATGTTCCTGACCCCATGTTCCTGACCCCATGTTCCTGACCCCCTGTTCCTGAACCCCATGTTCCTGAACCCCATGTTCCAGACCCCATGTTCCAGACCCCATGTTCCTGACCCCTATGTTCCAGATGCCCATGTTCCTGACCCCATGTTCCTGACCCCATGATCCAGACCCCATGTTCCAGACCCCATGTTCCTGACCCCATGTTCCTGACCCCATGATCCTGACCCCATGTTCCAGACCCCATGTTCCTGACCCCATGTTCCAGACCCCCATGTTCCTGACCCCCATGTTCCAGACCCCATGTTCCTGACCCCATGTTCCTGACCCCGTGTTCCTGACCCCGTGATCCAGACCCCCATGTTCCAGACGCCCATGTTCTGACCCCCATGTTCCAGACCCATGTTCCTGACCCCATGTTCCTGACCCCCATGTTCCAGACCCCATGTTCCAGACCCCATGTTCCAGACCCTCATGTTCCAGACCCCATGTTCCAGACCCCATGTTCCTGACCCCATGTTCCTGACCCCATGTTCCTGACCCCATGATCCAGACCCCATGTTCCAGACCCCATGTTCCTGACCTGATGTTCCTGACCCCATGTTCCAGACCCCATGTTCCAGACCCCCATGTTCCAGACCTCATGTTCTGACCCCATGTTCCAGACCCCCATGTTCCTGACCCCATGTTCCAGACGACCATGTTCCAGACCCCATGTTCTGACCCATGTTCCTGACCCCATGTTCCAGACCCCATGTTCCTGACCCCATGTTCCAGACCCTCATGTTCCTGAACCCCATGTTCCAGACCCCATGTTCCAGACCCCATGTCCTGACCCCATGTTCCAGACCCCCATGTTCCTGACCCCCATGTTCCAGACCCCATGTTCCTGAACCCCATGTTCCTGACCCCCATGTTCCAGACCCCATGTTCTGACCCTCATGTTCCAGACCCTCATGTTCCTGACCCCATGTTCCAGACCCCATGTTCCAGACCCCCATGTTCCAGACCCCATGTTCCAGACCCCATGTTCCAGACCCCATGTTCCAGACCCCATGTTCCTGACCCCCCTGTTCCAGACCCCATGTTCCCTGACCCCATGTTCCAGACCCTCATGTTCCTGAACCCCATGTTCCAGACCCACATGTCCCAGACCCTCATGTTCCAGACCCACATGTCCCTGACCCCCATGTTCCAGACCCCCATGTTCCTGACCCTCATGTTCCTGAACCCCATGTTCCAGACCCACATGTCCCTGACCCCCATGTTCCTGAACCCCATGTTCCAGACCCCATGATCCAGACCCCATGTTCCTGGCCCCATGTTCCAGACCCCATGTTCCAGACCCATGTTCCTGAACCCCATGTTCCAGACCCCATGTTCCAGACCCCCATGTTCCTGAACCCCATGTTCCAGACCCCCATGTTCCAGACCCCCATGTCCCTGAACCCCATGTTCCAGACCCTCATGTTCCAGACCCCCATGTCCCTGAACCCCATGTTCCAGACCCCATGTTCCAGACCCCCATGTTCCTGAACCCCATGTTCCAGACCCCCATGTTCCTGACCCCCATGTTCCAGACCCTCATGTTCCTGACCCCATGTTCCAGACCCCATGTTCCTGACCCCATGTTCCTGACCCCATGTTCCAGACCCCATGTCCCTGACCCCCATGTTCCAGACCCCATGTTCCTGACCCCATGTTCCAGACCCCTGACCCCATGTTCCTGACCCCATGTTCCAGACCCCCATGTTCCTGAACCCCATGTTCCAGACCCCATGTTCCTGACCTCATGTTCCAGACCCCCATGTTCCAGACCCCATGTTCCAGACCCCCATGTTCCAGACCCCATGTTCCAGACCCCATGTTCCAGACCCCATGTTCCTGACCCCATGTTCCAGACCCCCATGTTCCTGACCCCCTGTTCCTGACCCCCATGATCCTGACCCCCATGTCCCTGACCCCCTTGTTCCTGACCCCCATGATCCTGACCCTCATGTTCCTGACCCCCATGTTCCTGACCCTCATGTTCCAGACCCCATGTTCCTGACCCCCATGTTCCAGACCCCATGTTCCTGACCCCATGTTCCAGACCCCATGTTCCAGACCCTCATGTTCCCTGACCCCATGTTCCTGACCCCATGTTCCAGACCCCATGTTCCAGACCCCCATGTTCCAGACCCTCATGTTCCAGACCCCCATGTTCCTGACCCCCATGTTCCAGACCCCATGTTCCTGACCCCCATGTTCCAGACCCCATGTTCCAGACCCCATGTTCCTGACCCCATGTCCTGACCCCATGTTCCAGACCCCATGTTCCAGACCCCATGTTCCAGACCCCATGTTCCTGACCCCCATGTTCCAGACCCCATGTTCCAGACCCCATGTTCCAGACCCCCATGTTCCTGACCCCCATGTTCCAGACCCCCATGTTCCAGACCCCCATGTTCCTGAACCCCATGTTCCAGACCCCCATGTTCCAGACCCCCATGTTCCTGACCCCCATGTCCCTGAACCCCATGTTCCAGACCCTCATGTTCCAGACCCCCATGTTCCAGACCCCCATGTTCCTGACCCCCATGTTCCAGACCCCCATGTTCCAGACCCCCATGTTCCTGACCCCCATGTTCCAGACCCCCATGTCCCAGACCCCCATGTCCCTGAACCCCATGTTCCAGACCCCCATGTCCCTGAACCCCATGTTCCAGACCCCCATGTTCCAGACCCCATGTTCCAGACCCTCATGTTCCAGACCCCATGTTCCAGACCCCATGTTTCTGACCCCCATGTTCCTGACCCCATGTTCCAGACCCCATGTTCCTGACCCCCATGTTCCAGACCCCATGTTCCTGGAACCCCATGTTCCAGACCCCATGTTCCAGACCCCATGTTCCAGACCCCATGTTCCTGACCCCCATGTTCCAGACCCCATGTTCCTGACCCCATGTTCCTGACCCCCATGTTCCAGACCCCATGTTCCTGACCCCCATGTTCCAGACCCCATGTTCCTGACCCCCATGTTCCAGACCCCATGTTCCAGACCCTCATGTTCCTGACCCCCATGTTCCAGACCCCATGTTCCTGACCCCATGTTCCAGACCCCATGTCAGACCCCATGTTCCAGACCCTCATGTTCCTGACCCCATGTTCCTGACCCCATGTTCCAGACCCCATGTTCCTGACCCCCATGTTCCTGACCCCATGTTCCAGACCCCATGTTCCAGACCCCATGTTCCAGACCCCATGTTCCAGACCCCATGTTCCTGAACCCCATGTTCCAGACCCCATGTTCCTGACCCCATGTTCCTGACCCCATGTTCCAGACCCACATGTTCCAGACCCCCATGTTCCTGAACCCCATGTTCCAGACCCCATGTTCCTGACCCCATGTTCCTGACCCCCATGTTCCAGACCCACATGTCCCTGAACCCCATGTTCCAGACCCCCATGTTCCTGAACCCCATGTTCCTGTACCCCATGTTCCAGACCCCCATGTTCCAGACCCTCATGTTCCTGAACCCCATGTTCCAGACCCCCATGTTCCTGAACCCCATGTTCCAGACCCCCATGTTCCAGACCCCCATGTTCCAGACCCTCATGTTCCTGAACCTCATGTTCCAGACCCTCATGTTCCTGAACCTCATGTTCCAGACCCCCATGTTCCTGAACCCCATGTTCCAGACCCCCATGTTCCAGACCCCCATGTTCCTGACCCCATGTTCCTGACCCCATGTTCCTGACCCCATGTTCCAGACCCCATGTTCCTGACCCCCATGTTCCAGACCCCCATGTTCCAGACCCATGTTCCTGAACCCCATGTTCCTGAACCCCATGTTCCTGCCCCCCATGTCCCAGACCCCATGTTCCAGACCCCATGTTCCAGACCCCATGTTCCTGACCCTCATGTTCCAGACCCCCATGTTCCTGACCCCCATGTTCCAGACCCTCATGTTCCAGACCCCCATGTTCCAGACCCCCATGTTCCTGACCCCCATGTTCCAGACCCTCATGTTCCAGACCCCCATGTTCCTGAACCCCATGTTCCAGACCCACATGTCCCTGACCCCCATGTTCCAGACCCCATGTTCCAGACCCTCATGTTCCTGAACCCCATGTTCCAGACCCCCATGTTCCAGACCCACATGTCCCTGACCCCCATGTTCCTGAACCCCATGTTCCAGACCCACATGTCCCTGAACCCCATGTTCCAGAACCCATGTTCCTGACCCATGTCCCTGAACCCCATGTTCCAGACCCCCATGTCCCTGAACCCCATGTTCCTGAACCCCATGTTCCAGACCCACATGTTCCAGACCCCCATGTTCCTGACCCCATGATCCAGACCCCCATGTTCCTGACCCCATGTTCCTGACCCCATGATCCAGACCCCCATGTTCCTGACCCCATGATCCAGACCCCATGTTCCTGACCCCCATGTCCCTGACCACATGTACCTGACCCCATGTTCCTGACCCCATGTTCCTGACCTCATGTACCTGACCCCATGTTCCTGACCCCATGTTCCAGACCCCATGTTCCAGACCCCCATGATCCAGACCCGATGTTCCTGACCCCATGTTCCAGACCCCCATGTTCCAGACCCCATGTTCCAGACCCCATGTTCCTGAACCCATGTTCCAGACCCTCATGTTCCAGACCCACATGTTCCAGACCCCCATGTTCCAGACCCTCATGTTCCAGACCCCATGTACCTGACCCCATGTTCCTGACCCCATGTCCCTGAACCCCATGTTCCAGACCCTCATGTTCCAGACCCCCATGTTCCAGACCCTCATGTTCCTGAACCCCATGTTCCAGACCCCATGTTCCAGACCCCCATGTTCCACACCCCATGTTCCAGACCCCATGTTCCAGACCCCCATGTTCCCCATGTCAGGACCCCATGTTCCAGACCCCCATGTCCCTGACCCCCATGTTCCAGACCCCATGTTCCAGACCCCATGTTCCAGACCCCATGTTCCAGACCCATGTCCCTGACCCCCATGTTCCTGTACCCCATGTTCCAGCCCTCCATGTTCCTGAACCCCATGTCCCTGACCCCCATGTTCCAGACCCCCATGTTCCAGACCCCCATGTTCCTGAACCCCATGTTCCAGACCCCCATGTTCCAGACCCACATGTCCCTGAACCCCATGTTCCAGACCCCCATGTTCCTGAACCCCATGTTCCTGTACCCCATGTTCCAGACCCCCATGTTCCAGACCCTCATGTTCCTGACCCCATGTTCCAGACCCCCATGTTCCAGACCCTCATGTTCCAGACCCTCATGTTCCTGACCCCCATGTTCCAGACCCACATGTTCCTGACCCCCATGTTCCTGAACCCCATGTTCCTGACCCTCATGTTCCAGACCCCATGTTCCTGGACCCCATGTCCCTGACCCCATGTTCCAGACCCCATGTTCCAGACCCCCATGTTCCTGACCCCATGTTCCAGACCCCATGTTCCTGACCCCATGTTCCAGACCCCATGTTCCAGACCCCCATGTTCCTGAACCCCATGTTCCAGACCCCCATGTTCCAGACCCTCATGTTCCAGACCCCCATGTTCCAGACCCACATGTCCCTGACCCCCATGTTCCAGACCCACATGTCCCTGACCCCCATGTTCCAGACCCCCATGTTCCTGACCCCATGTTCCAGACCCCCATGTTCCTGACCCCCATGTTCCTGACCCCCATGTTCCAGACCCTCATGTTCCTGAACCCCATGTTCCAGACCCCCATGTCCCTGAACCCCATGTTCCTGAACCCCATGTTCCAGACCCTCATGTTCCTGACCCCCATGTTCCAGACCCACATGTTCCTGAACCCCATGTTCCAGACCCACATGTTCCAGACCCCCATGTTCCAGACACCCATGTTCCAGACCCCCATGTCCCTGACCCCCATGTTCCAGACCCCATGTTCCTGACCCCATGTTCCAGACCCCATGTTCCTGACCCCATGTTCCTGACCCCATGTTCCAGACCCCCATGTTCCAGACCCTCATGTTCCTGAACCCCATGTTCCAGACCCCCATGTTCCAGACCCACATGTCCCTGACCCTCATGTTCCAGACCCCATGTTCCAGACCCTCATGTTCCAGACCCACATGTTCCAGACCCCCATGTCCCTGACCCCATGTTCCAGACCCCCATGTCCCTGGACCCCATGTTCCAGACCCCCATGTTCCAGACCCCCTGTTCCTGGACCCCCTGTTCCTGACCCCCATGTTCCTGACCCCCATGTTCCTGCACCCCATGTTCCAGACCCATGTTCCAGACCCCCATGTTCCAGACCCACATGTTCCAGACCCTCATGTTCCAGACCCCATGTTCCAGACCCCCATGTTCCTGACCCCCATGTTCCAGACCCCCATGTTCCAGACCCCATGTTCCTGAACCCCATGTTCCAGACCCCCATGTTCCAGACCCTCATGTTCCTGAACCCCATGTTCCAGACCCCCATGTCCCTGACCCCCATGTTCCTGAACCCCATGTTCCAGACCCCCATGTTCCAGACCCACATGTTCCTGAACCCCATGTTCCAGACCCCATGTTCCAGACCCCCATGTTCCAGACCCCATGTTCCAGACCCCCATGTTCCTGAACCCCATGTTCCTGACCCCCATGTTCCTGACCCCCATGTTCCAGACCCCCATGTTCCAGACCCCCATGTTCCAGACCCCATGTTCCTGACCCCCATGTTCCTGAACCCCATGTTCCAGACCCCCATGTTCCAGACCCTCATGTTCCTGAACCCCATGTTCCAGACCCCCATGTTCCAGACCCCCATGTTCCTGACCCCCATGTTCCAGACCCCCATGTTCCAGACCCCCATGTTCCAGACCCACATGTTCCAGACCTCCATGTTCCAGACCCCCATGTTCCTGAACCCCATGTTCCTGACCCCCATGTTCCAGACCCCATGTTCCAGACCCCCATGTTCCTGAACCCCATGTTCCAGACCCCCATGTTCCTGAACCCCATGTTCCTGAACCCCATGTTCCAGACCCCCATGTTCCAGACCCTCATGTTCCAGACCCTCATGTTCCAGACCCCCATGTTCCAGACCCTCATGTTCCAGACCCCCATGTTCCAGACCCACATGTCCCTGACCCCCATGTTCCAGACCCCATGTTCCAGACCCCCATGTTCCTGACCCCCATGTTCCAGACCCTCATGTTCCTGAACCTCATGTTCCAGACCCCCATGTTCCTGAACCCCATGTTCCAGACCCCCATGTTCCTGACCCCATGTTCCAGACCCCCATGTTCCAGACCCTCATGTTCCAGACCCCATGTTCCAGACCCCATGTTCCTGACCCCGTGTCCCTGAACCCCATGTTCCAGACCCCCATGTTCCAGACCCCCATGTTCCAGACCCATGTCCCAGACCCATGTTCCAGACCCCCATGTTCCAGACCCCCATGTTCCAGACCCCCATGTTCCTGACCCCCATGTTCCAGACCCCCATGTTCCAGACCCTCATGTTCCAGACTCCCATGTTCCAGACCCCCATGGTCCTGACCCCATGTTCCAGACCCCATGTTCCTGACCCCATGTTCCAGACCCCATGTTCCTGACCCCCCTGTTCCTGACCCCATGTTCCAGACCCCATGTTCCAGACCCCATGTTCCAGACCCCATGTTCCAGACCCCATGTTCCAGACCCCATGTTCCTGACCCCATGTTCCAGACCCCATGTTCCTGACACCCATGTTCCAGACCCCCATGTTCCAGACCCCCATGTCCCTGACCCCATGTTCCTGAACCCCATGTTCCAGACCCCCATGTTCCAGACCCCCATGTCCCTGACCCCCATGTTCCAGACCCCATGTTCCAGACCCCCATGTTCCAGACCCCCATGTTCCTGAACCCCATGTTCCTGACCCCATGTTCCAGACCCCCATGTTCCAGACCCTCATGTTCCTGAACCCCATGTTCCAGACCCCCATGTTCCTGAACCCCATGTTCCAGACCCTCATGTTCCTGAACCCCATGTTCCAGACCCCCATGTTCCTGAACCCCATGTTCCTGAACCCCATGTTCCAGACCCCCATGTTCCAGACCCTCATGTTCCTGAACCCCATGTTCCAGACCCCCATGTTCCAGACCCCATGTTCCTGAACCTCATGTTCCAGACCCTCATGTTCCTGAACCTCATGTTCCAGACCCACATGTCCCTGACCCCCATGTTCCTGAACCCCATGTTCCAGACCCCCATGTTCCTGACCCCATGTTCCAGACCCCATGTTCCTGACCCCATGTTCCTGACCCATGTTCCAGACCCCCATGTTCCAGACCCCATGTTCCTGGCCCCCATGTTCCTGTACCCCCTGTTCCAGACCCCATGTTCTTGACCCCCATGTTCCTGACCCATGTTCCTGACCCCCATGTTCCTGACCCCATGTTCTGACCCCCATGTTCCAGACCCCATGTTCCAGACCCTCATGTTCCAGACCCCCATGTTCCAGACCCCCATGTTCCCTGGACCCCATGTTCCAGACCCCATGTTCCAGACCCATGTTCCAGACCCCATGTTCCAGACCCCATGTTCCAGACCCCATGTTCCAGACCCCATGTTCCAGACCCCATGTTCCTGACCCCATGTTCCAGACCCCCATGTTCCAGACCCCATGTTCCAGACCCCATGTTCCAGACCCCATGTTCCAGACCCCATGTTCCTGAACCCCATGTTCCTGACCCCCATGTTCCAGACCCCCATGTTCCAGACCCTCATGTTCCTGAACCCATGTTCCAGACCCCCATGTTCCTGAGCCCCATGTTCCAGACCCATGTTCCAGAACCCCATGTTCCAGACCCCATGTTCCAGACCCCATGTTCCAGACCCCATGTTCCAGACCCCCATGTCCCTGAACCCCATGTTCCAGACCCCCATGTTCCTGACCCCATGTTCCAGACCCCCATGTTCCAGACGCCCATGTTCCTGAACCCCATGTTCCAGACCCTCATGTTCCAGACCCCCATGTTCCAGACCCCCATGTTCCAGACCCCATGTTCCAGACCCCATGTTCCAGACCCCCATGTTCCAGACCCCATGTTCCAGACCCCCATGTTCCAGAACCCCATGTTCCAGACCCCATGTTCCAGACCCCCATGTTCCAGACCCCCATGTTCCTGAACCCCATGTTCCAGACCCCCATGTTCCTGAACCCCATGTTCCAGACCCCCATGTTCCAGACCCTCATGTTCCTGAACCTCATGTTCCAGACCCACATGTCCCTGACCCCCATGTTCCTGAACCCCATGTTCCAGACCCCCATGTTCCAGACCCCCATGTTCCAGACCCATGTTCCAGACCCCCATGTTCCAGACCCCATGTTCCAGACCCTCATGTTCCTGACGCCATGTTCCCGACCCCCATGTTCCAGACCCCATGTTCCAGACCCCATGTTCCAGAGCCTCATGTTCCAACCCCCATGTTCCTGACCCCATGTTCCTGACCCCCATGTTCCAGACCCTCATGTTCCTGACCCCCATGTTCCAGAACCCCATGTTCCTGACCCCCATGTTCCAGACCCCATGTTCCAGACCCCATGTTCCAGACCCCATGTTCCTGACCCCATGTTCCAGACCCTCATGTTCCAGACCCACATGTTCCAGACCCCATGTTCCAGACCCCATGTTCCTGACCCCCATGTTCCAGAACCCCCATGTTCCAGACCCCATGTTCCTGACCCCCATGTTCCAGACCCCATGTTCCTGACCCCATGTTCCAGACCCCATGTTCCAGACCCTCATGTTCCAGACCCCCATGTTCCAGACCCCCATGTTCCAGACCCCATGTTCCAGACCCTCATGTTCCTGACCCCATGTTCCAGACCCCATGTCATGTTCCTGAACCCCATGTTCCTGACCCCCATGTTCCAGACCCCCATGTTCCAGACCCTCATGTTCCAGACCCCCATGTTCCAGACCCCCATGTTCCAGACCCTCATGTTCCTGAACCCCATGTTCCAGACCCCCATGTTCCAGACCCCCATGTTCCAGACCCATGTTCCAGACCCCCATGTTCCAGACCCACATGTTCCAGACCCCATGTTCCAGACCCCCATGTTCCAGACCCCATGTTCCAGACCCATGTTCCAGACCCAGACCCCCATGTTCCAGACCCCATGTTCCAGACCCCATGTTCCAGACCCCATGTTCCAGACCCCATGTTCCTGAACCCCATGTTCCAGACCCCCATGTTCCAGACCCACATGTTCCAGACCCCATGTTCCAGACCCCATGTTCCAGACCCCATGTTCCAGACCCCATGTTCCAGACCCTCATGTTCCAGACCCCCATGTTCCAGACCCACATGTTCCAGACCCCATGTTCCAGACCCCCATGTTCCAGACCCCCATGTTCCTGAACCCCATGTTCCAGACCCACATGTCCCTGGACCCCATGTTCCAGACCCCCATGTTCCAGACCCCCATGTCCCAGACCCCCATGTTCCAGACCCCATGTTCCAGACCCCATGTTCCAGACCCCCATGTTCCAGACCCCATGTTCCACGCCCCCATGTTCCAGACCCCATGTTCCAGAAATCCCATGTTCCAGTCCCCATGTTCCTGACCCCCATGTTCCAGACCCCCATGTTCCAGACCCCCATGTTCCAGACCCCCATGTTCCTGAACCCCATGTTCCAGACCCTCATGTTCCAGAACCCCATGTTCCAGACCCCATGTTCCTGAACCCCATGTTCCTGAACCCCATGTTCCAGACCCCCATGTTCCAGACCCCCATGTTCCAGACCCACATGTTCCTGACCCCCATGTTCCAGACCCCCATGTTCCTGAACCCCATGTTCCAGAACCCCATGTTCCAGACACCCATGTTCCAGACCCCATGTTCCAGACCCCCACGTTCCAGACCTCATGTTCCAGACCCAGACCCCCATGTTCCTGAACCCCATGTTCCAGACCCTCATGTTCCAGACCCCATGTTCCAGACCCCCATGTCCCTGAACCCCATGTTCCAGACCCCCATGTTCCAGATCCCCTGTTCCAGACCCCATGTTCCAGAACCCCATGTTCCAGACCCCCATGTTCCTGACCCCCATGTTCCAGACCCCATGTTCCAGACCCCATGTTCCAGACCCCCATGTTCCAGACCCCCATGTCCCTGAACCCCATGTTCCAGAACCCCATGTTCCAGACCCCCATGTCCCTGAACCCCATGTTCCAGACCCCCATGTTCCAGACCCCCATGTCCCTGACCCCATGTTCCAGACCCCCATGTCCCAGACCCCCATGTTCCAGACCCCATGTTCCTGACCCCCATGTCCCAGACCCCCATGTTCCAGACCCGCATGTTCCAGACAGGAGACCTCATGCCCAGAACCCCATGTTCCAGACCTCATGTCCCAGACCCCATGTTCTGGACACCCATGTTCCACCCCATGTTCCTGCCACGAAACCCCAGGTCCTCCACCAGACCCCATGTTCACCTCACCCCATGTTTGCAGACCCACCCCATCTTCCAACCCCAGCTGACAGTGAACCCCATGTTCCAGACCCTCATGTTCCAGACCCCATGTTCCAGTGAGGATGAGGAGACCCCATGTCTTCCTGAACCCCATGTTCCAGACCCCATGTCCACCTGACCCCCATGTTCATGTCCCTGAACCGCATGTTCCACCTCCACCAGACCTCATGTTCCGAGGTGACCCCATGTTCCAGACCTCCAGTCCCCATGTTCGAACCCCATGTCTCTGGAACCCTGTGTTCCCAACCCTCTGTTCCAGACCCCATGTTCCAGCCCCCTACCCAGGCCCCCCATGTTCCAGACCCCCATGTTCCTGGAACCCCATGTTCCAGACCCCCATGTCCCTGGACCCCATGTTCCAGACCCCATGTTCCATGAACCCCATGTTCCAGACCCCACATTCCCAGACCCCATGTTCCGCCACCCATGTTCCAGGCCCCCATGTTCCTCCTGTCCCTGGATGTCCCTGAACCCCATGTTCCAGACCTCATGTTGAACGTCTTATGTTCACCGACCCCATGTTCCAGAGACCCTACAAACCAGACCAATGTCCCAGAACCTATGTTCCAGACCCCTGATGTTAAACCATGTTCTCCACCATGTTCCAGGACCCCATGTTCCTGGAACCCCATGTTCCTGAAACCCCATGTTCCAGACCCCCATGTTCCAGACCCACATGTCCCTGAACCCCATGTCTAGACCCCCATGTTCCAGAGACCCCATATGTTCCAGACCCCCACACCCATGTGGAACACCCCATGTTCCAGACCATATAAAACATGTCAGGACCCCATGTCCCTGAACCCCATGTTCCAGACCCACATGTCCCTGGCCCCCATGTTCCAGACCCACATGTCCCTGAACCCCATGTGTCTTAGAACCCTCATGTTCCAGACCCACATGTTCCAGACCCTCATGTTCCTGAACCCCATGTTCGCCCTGAACCGACCCCATGTTCCTGACCCAAACTGGACCCTCATGTTCCAGACCCCATGTTCCCAGGACCCCATGTTCCAGACCCCCATGTTCCATCTCTCATGTTCCAGACCCCATGTTCCAGACCCATGTCCCAGACCCCATGTCCCTTGGAACCCCTATGTTCCAGACCCCATGTTCCAGACCCCATGTTCAGACCCCCATGTTCTGACCCCATGTTCCAGACCCCAGTGTTCCAGACCTCCCATGTTCCAGACCCCATGTTCCTGAACCCATGTTCCAGACCCCTGTTCCAGACCCTCATGTTCCTGAACCCCATGTCCCTGAACCCCATGTTCCAGACCCACATGTCCCTGACCCCATGTCCTGAACCCCATGTTCCAGACCCCATGTTCCTGAACCCCATGTTCCAGACCCCATATGTTCCAGACCCCCATGTCCCCTGAACCCCATGTTCCAGACCTCATGTTCCAGACCCCCCATGTTCCAGACCCCATGTTCCTGACCCCATGTTCCAGACCCCATGTTCCAGACCCCCACCCCATGTTCCAGACCCCATGTCCCAGAGACCCCCATGTCCTGAACCCATGTTCCAGACCCCATGTTCCAGGACCCATGTCCCTGGGAAACCCCACATGTTCCAGACCCCCATGTTCCTGAACCCATGTTCCAGACCCCATGTTCCTGAACCCCATGTTCCAGACCCCATGTTCCAGACCCACATGTCCCTGACCCCATGTTCAGACCCCATGTTCCTGACTGTGTTCCTGAACCCCATGTTCCAGACCCTGTTCCAGACCCCATGTTCCTGACCCCATGTCCCAGACCCCCATGTCCCTGAACCCCATGTTCCAGACCCTCATGCCTTGAATCCCCATGTCTTGAACCCTATGTTCCAGACTCCCATGTTTCAGACCCCATGTCCTGGACCCCATGTTCCAGACCCCCATGTTCCAGACCCCATGTTCCAGACCCCCATGTTCCTGAACCCCCATGTTCCTGACCCTCATGTTCCAGACCCCCATGTCCCTGAACCCCATGTTCCAGACCCTCATGTTCCAGACCCCCATGTTCCAGACCCCATGTCCCTGACCCCCATGTTCCTGAACCCCATGTTCCAGACCCCCATGTTCCAGACCCACATGTTCCAGACCCTCATGTTCCTGAACCCCATGTTCCAGACCCCCATGTTCCAGACCCACATGTTCCTGAACCCCATGTTCCAGACCCCCATGTTCCAGACCCATGTTCCAGACCCCATGTTCCTGAACCCCATGTCCCTGACCCTCATGTTCCAGACCCACATGTCCCTGACCCCCATGTTCCTGAACCCCATGTTCCAGACCCACATGTCCCTGAACCCCATGTTCCAGACCCCCATGTTCCAGACCCCCATGTTCCAGACCCCCATGTTCCTGAACCCCATGTTCCAGACCCTCATGTTCCAGACCCCATGTTCCAGACCCTCATGTTCCTGAACCCCATGTTCCAGACCCCCATGTTCCAGAACCCCATGTCCCAATCCCCATGTCCTGGACCATGTCCCTGACCCCCATGGCCACCCGAGTGTTAGCATCCGAACACCGCAGCTGCTTCAGGAGACCCCCGAACCAACCAGGCCCGGAAGGCCTCCTTCTTCAGCTTGACGGCTTCCTTCACACCCGGTGTCCACCCCCGGGTTCTCTGGTTGCTGCCACGACACCAGGGTCCTCCACCAGACGGTCCCAGTTCACCTCACTACACGTTTGGGCTTTAATGAATGCTCACCTCACCGCCCATCCCTCCGATCCAAACTTCCAGCTGAAACACAGCCTCTGCTCCTCTCTTCACCTGAGTTTCCAAGACATACGCAGATCAGATGATAGGATTATAAAGTCCATCATGATCCTCAGGTGTTCTGGTACCAGGTCCACTTCTGAGCCCAACTATAACTATCTGGTACCGCTCCACCTCCTCCACCAGCTCTGGCTCCTTCCCCCAGTGGTACTACTCGTGGTACTACTCGTGGTACTACTCGTGGTACTACTCGTGGTATTAGTCAGGAGGAGAATCGGTCCAACATGTTGGCAGCTGATGAAGATATTTTATAATATGTAAAGTCATTTGTGAGAAGGGAATGTCTCGTTTGGAGATCGTTACCGTGAGCCGGGATGGAGAGAGATCATCTGGTGGTCGTCGTCTGGCACGGTGTTGACACAGCGACTGTCGGCTCTGATTGGTCCTGGCCTCATCACCGTCATCAGAACCTCCTCCCATTGGTCAGGCAGCTGCAGGACCAATGCATCACAGGTCGGATGGTTCAACATGTCGTCTTTCCTGCATTGCTTCTGCAACTTCAACTTTATTGCAAATGCACAATATAAATTGTGTTTTGTGTCTTGAACAACGGTAAAGTCTTGATCCAACGTGTCGTCTCCTTTCAGATTTGAAGTGATGTGTTGACGGGTTATGTACAGACTGACGACACGTCTGATCTAGCTGCTGCTGGCCTGGTCTGAGGGGAGTGATAACCTGTCAGCTGCTGGGCAACAATATGGACGCTCTATTGGTCACAAGTGGTCATATGGAGTGAGAAGCTCCAGCGGGTTGTCCTCAATCAGATGATCGCAGTTCGATCCCCGGCTCCTCTCGTCCATGACGATGTGTCCTTGGGCAAGGCAGATAACCCCAAATTGCCCCTGCCTGCTGTGCCTAGGCTGTGTAAAGGTGAGTGAATGTTGGTAAATTGGGGGGGATGGGCAGGTTAGTGTACATTCCATTTATTATGTCTGCTGATTATGTCCATCTTATCAGCAGGTCTGATTTAACTTCACAAAGTCTCCATCAACTTCTCTCTCTCGGAGAGTGACACCAGCATCCATCCATACGAGTTGGTTAGGCTGGTGGGAGGGGCTACACCAGACTGTCGTGGTCCTCCCTGAGGGGCTACACCAGACTGTCGTGGTCCTACCTGAGGGGCTACACCAGACTGTCGTGGTCCTACCTGAGGGGCTACACCAGTCTGTCGTGGTCCTACCTGAGGGGCTACACCAGACTGTCGTGGTCCTACCTGAGGGGCTACACCAGTCTGTCGTGGTCCTCCCTGAGGGGCTACACCAGACTGTCGTGGTCCTACCTGAGGGGCTACACCAGACTGTCGTGGTCCTCCCTGAGGGGCCACACGGTCTGTCGTGGTCCCTACCTGAGGGCTACACCAGACTGTCGTGGTCCTACCTGAGGGCTACACCAGACTGTCGTGAATACCACCTGAGGGGCTACGGGTCTGTTGGTCTCCTGAAATACCGGTCTATGGTGGTCCTACCTGAGGGGCTACACCAGACTGTCGTGGTCCTACCTGAGGGCTACACCGTCTGTCGTGGTCCTCCCTGAGGGCTACACCGTCTGTCGTGGTCCTCCCTGAGGGGCTACACCAGACTGTCGTGGTCCTCCCTGAGGGGCTACACCAGTCTGTCGTGGTCCTACCTGAGGGGCTACACCAGACTGTCGTGGGTCCTCCCTGAGGCTACACCGGTCTGTCGTGGTCCTCCTGAGGCTACACCAGACTGTCGTGGTCCTCCCTGAGGGGCTACACCAGTCTGTCGTGGTCCTACCTGAGGGGCTACACCAGACTGTCGTGGTCCTACCTGAGGGGCTACACCAGTCTGTCGTGGTCCTACCTGAGGGGCTACACCAGACTGTCGTGGTCCTACCTGAGGGGCTACACCGGTCTGTCGTGGTCCTACCTGAGGGGCTACACCGGTCTGTCGTGGTCCTACCTGAGGGGCTACACCGGTCTGTCGTGGTCCTACCTGAGGGGCTACACCGGTCTGTCGTGGTCCTCCCTGAGGGGCTACACCGGTCTGTCGTGGTCCTCCCTGAGGGGCTACACCGGTCTGTCGTGGTCCTCCCTGAGGGGCTACACCGGTCTGTCGTGGTCCTACCTGAGGGGCTACACCAGACTGTCGTGGTCCTACCTGAGGGGCTACACCAGACTGTCGTGGTCCTCCCTGAGGGGCTACACCAGTCTGTCATGGTCCTACCTGAGGGGCTACACCAGACTGTCGTGGTCCTACCTGAGGGGCTACACCAGACTGTCGTGGTCCTACCTGAGGGGCTACACCAGACTGTCGTGGTCCTACCTGAGGGGCTACACCAGACTGTCGTGGTCCTACCTGAGGGGCTACACCAGACTGTCGTGGTCCTACCTGTGCAGCTACACCAGACTGTCGTGGTCCTACCTGAGGTGTTACGCCAGACTGTCGTGGTCCTCCTGAGGCTACACGGTCTGTCGTGGTCCTACCTGAGGCTACACCAGACTGTCGTGATCCTACCTGAGGGGCTACACCAGACTGTCGTGGTCCTCCCTGAGGGGCTACACCGGTCTGTCGTGGTCCTACCTGAGGCTCGTAGCGGATCAGGATGTCATATTCCATGGAGTGGGGGATGTTGTCCACAGAGAACTCCAGGAAGGCCCCCTCTGGGACATTGACCAGGCAATACCTGTCCATGTGGGACTGCGATCCAGAGGGTGGGGTCTTGGGACCACCATCACTCCCTAAATAGACATGAAAACAGACAAAACAACATTTTACAAGCTAAAAGGTGGCACTGAAGACGTTTTACTTTTTTAAAGAAAACTAAGAAGCACATTTAGCCAGGAAGAGAAGAACAAAATATATAAATCATATTTCTTTTTCGAGAGAAGCAAAAACTTTGAAGAAAAGATGCCTGGAGGTAATCCCCCGCAGACTAATGTGGTGGGTTTGTGTTTGGTTCATAATTCTTTCATTTCTTCTTTCTCCAGACGTCTCCTCACGCTGCCACAAGGACAGATACAGGAGAACATTCCTGCCGGCGGCTATGAGGCTCTATAACAGATCACCTCTTGCCAGATCATAGTGCAATAACTACAACAATAACTGAATACTTACACTATGTTGATCTGCACTTCACACATCTCATTTGTTTGCACTACACACATACACACACATTTCATTTCATTTGCTCTGCACTCATACACACACTTTGCTTTTTGCACTCTGTCTATATTTAATATTTTTTGTATTTGATTTGTCAGTGTTGTTCTGTGTTGTGTATGCATGTGTGTTGTATATTTACATATATATTTTGTTTTGTATTTTACTTTTATTTTACTTGTATACTTCTATATCTTTCATCCCTGTTTCTTATATTTTGTGTTTTGTTTTTATTCTTGTGTGTTGCTGCTACTGTCACGACAAATTTCCCCTTAGGGATTAATAAAGTATATATCTATCTATCTAATTAACCTTGTGGTTGACCTTGTGGTTGACCTCGTGGTTGATCTTGTGGTTGACCTCGTGGTTGACCTCGTGGTTGACCTCGTGGTTGACCTCGTGGTTGACCTTGTGGTTGACCTCGTGGATGACCTTGTGGATGACTTCGTGGTTGACCTTGTGGATGACCTCGTGGTTGACCTCGTGGATGACCTCGTGGTTGACCTTGTGGTTGACCTCGTGGTTGACTTCGTGGTTGACCTTGTGGTTGACCTTGCGGTTGACCTTGTGGATGACCTCGTGGTTGACCTCGTGGTTGACCTTGTGGATGACCTCGTGGTTGACCTCGTGGATGACCTTGTGGATGACCTTGTGGTTGACCTTGTGGTTGACCTCGTGGTTGATCTTGTGGTTGACCTTGTGGTTGACCTCGTGGTTGACCTTGCGGTTGACCTTGTGGATGACCTCGTGGTTGACCTTGTGGTTGACCTTGTGGATGACCTTGTGGTTGACCTCGTGGTTGACCTCGTGGTTGACCTTGTGGTTGACCTCGTGGTTGACCTTGCGGTTGACCTTGTGGATGACCTCGTGGTTGACCTTGTGGATGACCTTGTGGTTGACCTCGTGGTTGACCTCGTGGTTAGCACTTTGGGGTCCACCTCCTTCACTTTGACCACCAGCTGACCAACAACTACCCGACTCTGCACCTTCTGGGATCCTGTGGCTCAGTATTGAGCAGGGGCATCCATTGAATCAGAGGATCGGCGCTTCGATCCCCAGCTCCTCTAGTCTGTGTCGATGTGTCCTTGGGTAAGACACTTCACCCCAAACTGCCCCATAGCTGTGCATACGATGAGTTAACCCCTTAGCCCCTGCCCTCAGGATGTGAACGAGTGAATTACGACAAGTAGTGTTGAGGCGAGTGGTCGGAAGACTAGAACAGCGCTATGCAAGTACAGTCTATTTACCATTTCCCTTCTCTACCGCTCACCCTCTCTACCCGACGACAAGTTGAAATGTTTAGAGAGAAACCAGGACGTGTACTCTGCTACATTTGGATGCATTGGCTGCGTTACTTTTGTCTTCGAATTCTTTGATCCACTGGTAATCCATTGGGTGACAAGGCTTTGAAAGGGTTAAATAGGACTCACGGGTCCAAGCGTGGCGTCCTCTGCCTCATAGGTGTAGTGATCCAGAGCGATGAAGTAGAATCCAGACTCCACCTGATCGCAGCGTCGGCCGAACATGTGACTTCTGCAGATGCACTGACCACTCACCTGGTCACACCTGCCGGATGACAAATGAAGAACAAAAGAAATAACTCATCTGGTCACATGACATCTAGTGTTCATCTGGTCGCATGACATCTATTGTTCATCTGGTTTCATGACATCTATTGTTCATCTGGTCACATGACATCTATTGTTCATCTGGTCACATGACATCTATTGTTCATCTGGTCACATGACATCTATTGTTCATCTAGTCACATGACATCTATTGTTCATCTGGTCACATGACATCTATTGTTCATCTAGTCCACAGGTCACTAACTGGCGGACCGCGGTCCGGGTCCGGACCCAGAGGCCGTCCCATCCGGACCCGGACCGCCAGCCAAAACAGAAGGTTATGATTTAAAACCTGACGGGGTGTTTTAATTGTTTTACCTGGCGAAAGGCGCAGCTTTTGCAGTCTTTACGGTAGTGGTTTAGCGGATGCGGAAACGCACAGACCAATTGCATGCGAGTTTAGCCATCCCACGTGATACCACTCAGCCAATCAAATCTATGCATTCTCGGCGGTAAACATTACGTCTCAACAGACAGCGCTACGCAGACAGATGAGAAAGTAGAGGCAGGTTACACTTGAAAAGACGGTAGAAAGAAAAAGAAAGATAGCGATACATGTAGAAAACAAAGGGAGAGAAACGGACGACTGCGCCGGAGAAAGTTGAGAGAAAGGGAGAGAAACGGACAACTGCGCCGGAGAAAGTTGAGCAAAAGACGGGTGAGACAGCGAAAGGGAGAGAAACGGACAACTGCGCCGGAGAAAGTTGAGAAAAAGGCGAGTGAGACAGAGAAAGGGAGAGAAACATAAGGAACAAATGTCGCTCTCCAAAAAAAGAAAAGTTGACAGCGAAAATAGAGCATTTAATCTGGAATGGACACTCATTTCTGTTCATACTTCCCACAGGGAGCACAAAACCAGTGTGTCTTATATGTTCAGAAACCGTGGCACTTATTAAAAGTGGCAATGTGAAACGCCATTATGAGACAAAACATAAAGGTTTTGAACAAACATACCCACTCAAATCCAAGTGAGATCACAGAAAATAAGTGGTCTCACAGCCCAATATGAACAGTCCACCAGGATCCTGAGCCACCGTTCACTGCCCAACAACGTGCTCATGAGTGTTCCTCAGAGTTGCTTGGATTTTGGGGCAACACAAAAGCCATTTACTGATGGAGGCTTGTCAAAGAATGCATGAGTGTCGTCGCTGAAACATTACTTGACGGAAAACCAAAACAAGAGCTTTGTGATAAGATAAAGCAAATACCCATGTCAGCATCATCTGCCACAAAGAAAAGTGAAATATTAACTCAGGATGTGCTAACCCAGCTAAATGAAGCCATACATAAGGCACCATGTGTAGGCTTAGCTGTGGATGAGTCCACTGACATCTGTGACAATGCTCAGCTGTTAGTGTACGTCAGGTTTTTCAACACAGACCAGAAAGCATTCTGTGAAGACCTGTTAGGTGTCACTCCCCTTCAGACCAGTACAAGAGGAGAAGATATCTACCTGGCCATTAAGGAGATCAGAATTAGAATCAGAAATCAGAATCAGAAACAGGTTTATTGCCAAGAATGTTTTCACAAACAAACGAGGAACTTTCTTTGGCGGAAGGTGCAAGAATCGCGCACCAAGACACCGAGGCGCCGTCCGCGGCGCCATCTTGGAAAGGGTGGATGAAAATTATAGCATAACATGAGGGAAGAGAGGCGAGAAAAAGAAAAAGCAACCCCCCGACTATGCCTCTAGAGGGGTACAGTGTGGGAGCAGGAGAAACAAAAACACCATTGCACATAAGCACATACATCTTAGACATGACTTGCAACGAGTAGGAAGGGGGGGAGGGGAGGTAAGCCAAAGACTGGGCGATAGCCCCGCCATTGGGGGCAGAAGGTAACCAGCACCGACAAGCAGCCAGCCGGTCCGTCAGCCGTCACGGCGGACACAGACCCGTCCTGTCACCCTGGGGGCAAAGCAGGCGGCGTGGGATGGGGTTAGTGAATGCATTTCAGTGTGTTGAAGGTGTGTGTGCGTGGCCTGATGTGTCGTCCTCCCCCAGTCCACAACAGACAAAGTTCCCAGACCGCAAGATGGTCGTTGCCATGGAGATAGCCTTGAAGGGTCCTGGGGAGAAAACAACCACAGGTGTCTGTGGATAAGGGGAAGGGGATGAGAGAGATTCTCACTTCAGTGATCTTCGGGGGAGTTGTTGTTCCAGTAACGGCCTTGGCCAAGGCCCGTCCTGGTAGAGGGAGCCGAAAGCAGATAAGATTGGGATTGTTTGGTCTTCCAGTAGCTGCATTTCAATTTTGCGCACCTACTATTCCTCCATTTTCCTCCCATTTCCAAATAGGATTTCAAATCGATCCAATTTCATTTGCAGAGCCATCAGCTTCTCCACGATGTTGTCATTCTGACGGTTTAATGCCACAGTCTGAGTGCCAACAACTCTGCCCAACGCGTCAATCATGTCGGGCAGCCTTAGGGGGCTTTTAACGGCTGTCACCGTTTCCTTAATTTTCCGATAAGCCAGCGCAGCACCAACTCCAATCAGCAGAAATCCTGTAATCAAAGTTCCGAATAGGTAGATGTCTTCTACGTCCTCCACGGAAAGGGCTGCTAGGCACAAGACACGCCACTTCCCCCACGCGTCCATCGTGTAACCAGCAACACTCGTCCCAGCAGGACAGGCAGGCAGATGTTAACGAAGAGAGGAATAGAACCAACACAAGTGGTTTCAATAGCCACAGATGGAGCCCCTGCTATGATGGAGAGAGAAAGGAGCTGTAGCAAGACTGAAAGAGGACAATCCAGAGCTCATAGCTTACCATTGCATCATTCATCAATCTGTCCTCTGTGCCTCCCTGTCAGATGAGCATGCTGAAGTGATGAATACAATGATGAAAATGATCAATTTTCTCAGGGCATCCTCTTCCACCCAGCATCGCATGCTGAGGGAATTCCTCAGAGAAGTTGATGCCAATGCTGATGATCTTTGCTGCACAATAATGTGAGATGGCTCAGCAAAGGAGGGTCTTAGCGCTTTTGGTCCATCAGGAGGAAGTAGCATCTTTTTGGCAGAGCTAACACATCAGAAAGCAACACAGTTTTCTCTCTTTTCGGAAATGATAAACAGATGGATAATGTGGCCTTTTTGGTTGATATCACTGCATCTGAATGAACTGAATTTGAGGCTACAAGGCAAGGACAATTCAATTTGTGAACTGATGACCGCTGTCCGCTCCTTTCAAAAGAAACTTGAGTTGTTCAAGGAAGACCTGCAGAGACTGTGCACACTTCCCAGCAGTGCAGGAACAGGTTCAGGGACAGAGATGCGTCTTCTTTGTTGACTTCATTGATAAGCTGATCGTAAACTTCAGCAACCGTTTTGACAGCTTCAGCTTTGGACAGCAGCTCACCATGTTCATTCAGAACCCATTTATCATCACTGATGTCAGGGGTTCTCAAAGTCACACAGCACTTTAAATGGGTAAATCCTGGGCCTCTCCAGATGCAACTGGTTGATCTCCAAGCAGATGTGTCCCTGAAAGAGCAGTTTCTAAGAACTGACCCTTCCACTTTCTGGCTCCAAACGGTCCCTGAGACAGCTTTTCCAGGTCTGAGGAAAGTTGCCATATACATCTTGACCATGTTTGGCTCCACCTACAACTGCGAGGCAGCTTTCTCACGATGAATATCATCAAAAATAAATATCGCTCGAGGCTCACCAATGAGCACCTCCACATGTGCATGAGGATGGCCCTGACTCCATTCAAGCCCAGGTTTAAAGTCTGGCAGGACAAGCTAGAGCTCAATTCTCACACTGAGCAAACAAGTGGGGAGTGGGATGCAAGAGTGATGCTCTAAAACTGTTCAATTGTTAAGATGTGTTGAGATTTATTATCTGTAAAATTGTTTGAGACTGTGAAACAAATGGGAAATTTAAGCTTTTCCTTCCTTCATTTAATTTTTCTGAAGTTAAGCACTTTATTTGATTATTATTATTTATTATTACATGCACAATTTTCATTTTGTATTTATTTTATTTTAAATGCAGCCTTATTTTTTATTTAGTTCATGAGAACATTATACATATCTGCAGTCCAGTTCTATGTTACATGATAATAAATATTGTTAAAAAGTGTTTTAATCGTACTGAATTCATTTGATTTGAAAGGTATTGATTACATGCAGATGTTGATACAACTACCAGGCTATATATATCACACTAAATAGTTAGACATTATGATCTTCTGGACCTTTGCTTCAAGAAAATTTCTCTAACTGGACCTCTTAACATTTTAGTTGAATACCCCTGATCTAGTCACATGACATCTATTGTTCATCTGGTCACATGACATCTATTGTTCATCTGGTCACATGACATCTATTGTTCATCTAGTCACATGACATCTATTGTTCATCTGTTCACATGACATCTATTGTTCACCTGGTCACATGACATCTATTGTTCAACTAGTCACATGACATCTATTGTTCATCTGGTCACATGACATCTATTGTTCACCTGGTCACATGACATCTATTGTTCATCTAGTCACATGACATCTATTGTTCATCTGGTCACATGACATCTATTGTTCATCTGGTCACATGACATCTATTGTTCATCTAGTCACATGACATCTAGTGTTCATCTGGTCACATGACATCTATTGTTCATCTAGTCACATGACATCTATTGTTCATCTAGTCACATGACATCTATTGTTCATCTGGTCACATGACCTCTATTGTTCTGTCCATCCTGATAGAGGATCCTCCTCTGTTTCTGCCCTTTTGATCCCCTGAAAGGGTTTTAGGTGCAGTTGTTCCTGTTCTTATGTGAGGTCAAGGGTCGGCGGATGTTGTGTGTACAGATTGTAAAGCCCTCTGAGGAGAGACGTGGGTTCTATGAGGTGAATTGATGAGACTGATGAAGTGCAGCTTGGGATCGGTCCGCTGAGAACAGCTTCATGGAAGTCAAATTAAACCTTTTTTTTGTCGTTTAAGGAAATGAAAAAAATTAATTCCTAAAGCAAGTAATTTGGAATTATTCTAAGAATTAATTATATTAAATAGATAACTATATTCCATGTTCATCAAATAGTTTGGAATCTCCCAGGATTAATCCCTAATTTGGATGTGGACTTACTGGTTGTTGACGGCTCCTCCAAGGTCACAGTCACATGGTCTGCAGCCATCCATATCATTACTGAGACCCCAGTGTTCAGCCTGAACACACACACACACACACTCAGTTCTTTGTGTCTTTTCAGTTTACAGTGAGCTTTTTAATCTGACGTGGTATCTGTAATATTACAAAGAGAACATGTGAAGTTGGTGAAGAGTGTTCTCACCACACACTGGTCACAGCCTCGTCCCGTCACCAGACGTTTACAGAAGCAGCTTCCCGTTTCACTGTCGCAGGGATTTCCTCCAGGAAGTGTTCCCACTGGCTGAAACACGAAAACACGCTGACACGAAAAATGAAAACACAAAACACACTGAAACACTAAGAAACACAATGAAACACGAAGAAACACGCTGAAACACGAAAAACAAGAAACACGAAGACACACGCGAAACACGAAGAAACATAAAGAAACGAAGAAACACAAAGAAACACGGAAAACACGAAAACACGTAAACACGAAACACGCTGAAAGACGAAGAAACACGAAAGAACAAGAAACACGAAGAAACACGAAGAAACACGCTGAAACACGAAAAAACAAGAAACACAAAGAAACACGCTGAAACACGAAGAAACACGCTGAAACACGAAAGAACAAGAAACACGAAGAAACACAAAAAAACACGAAGAAACATAAAGAAACACGAAGAAACACGCTGAAACACGAAAGAACAAGAAACACGAAGAAACACGAAGAAACACAAAGAAACACGAAGAAACACGAAAAAACACGAAGAAACACGCTGAAAGACGAAGAAACACGAAAGAACAAGAAACACGAAGAAACACGAAGAAACACGCTGAAACACGAAAGAACAAGAACATCAAGAAACACGCTGAAACACGAAAGAACAAGAAACACGAAGAAACACAAAGAAACACGAAAAAACACGAAGAAACACGAAAGAACAAGAAACACGAAGAAACACAAAGAAACACGCTGAAACACGAAAGAACAAGAAACACGAAAAAACACAAAGAAACACGAAGAAACACAAAGAAACACGCTGAAACACGAAAGAACACGAAACACGAAGAAACACGCTGAAACACGAAAGAACAAGAAACACCAAGAAACACGAAGAAACACGCTGAAACACGAAAGAACAAGAAACACAAAGAAACACGCTGAAACACGAAAGAACAAGAAACACGAAGAAACACAAAGAAACACGAAGAAACACAAAGAAACATGAAGAAACATGAAAAAACACAAAGAAACACGCTGAAACACGAAAGAACAAGAAACACGAAGAAACACGCTGAAACACGAAAGAACAAGAAACACGAAGAAACACAAAGAAACACAAAGAAACACGAAGAAACACAAAGTGGAACAGTTCAGCTCCACACCTTCGTTCTTGTCTTGGTTGTTTTCATCCTGTCTAACTATCACGTCATTCCAGATCCTGCTCCCATCTCGTCAGTCCAGCTCCCTTCACCTGCCTCTGGTCACTCCCTCGTTACCTTCACCTGCCTCTGGTCACTCCCTCGTTACCTTCACCTGCCTCTGGTCACTCCCTCACCTGCCCTGGTCACCCCTCGTTACCTTCACCTGCCTCTGGTCACTCCTCGTTACCTTCACCTGCCTCTGGTCCCTCGCAGTCCTCGTTACCTTCACCTGCCTCTGGTCACTCCCCTCGTTACCTTCACCTGCCTCTGGTCACTCCCTCGTTACCTTCACCTGCCTCTGGTCACTCCCTCGTTACCTTCACCTGCCTCTGGTCACTACCTCGTTACCTTGACCTGCCTCTCGTCACCCCTCGTTACCTTCACCTGCCTCTGGTCACCCCTGTTAGTCCCTCACCTTCACCTGCCCTGGTCACCCTCTAGTCCCTCGTTACCTTCACCTGCCTCTGGTCACTCCCTCGCTAGTCCCTCGTTACCTTCACCTGCCTCTGGTCACCCTCGTTAGTCCCTCGTTACCTTCACCTGCCTCTGGTCACTCCTCGTTAGTCCCTCGTTACCTTCACCTGCCTCTGGTCACTCCCTCGCTAGTCCCTCGTTACCTTCACCTGCCTCTGGTCACCCTCGTTAGTCCTCATTACCTTCACCTGCCTCTGGTCACCCTCGTTAGTCCCTCGTTACCTTCACCTGCCTCTGGTCACTCCCTCGTTAGTCCCTCATTACCTTCACCTGCCTCTGGTCACCCCTGCTAGTCCCTCATTACCTTCACCTGCCTCTGGTCACCCTCGTTAGTCCCTCATTACCTTCACCTGCCTCTGGTCACTCCTCGTTAGTCCCTCATTACCTTCACCCACCTCTGGTCACTCCCTCAGTCCCTCATTACCTTCACCTGCCTCTGGTCACTCCCTCGTTAGTCCCTCATTACCTTCACCCGCCTCTGGTCACTCCCTCGTTAGTCCCTCATTACCTCACCTGCCTCTGGTCACTCCCTCGTTAGTCCTCATTACCTTCACCTGCCTCTGGTCACTCCCTCGTTAGTCCCTCATTACCTTCCCCTACCTCTGGTCACTCCTCGTTAGTCCCTCATTACCTTCACCTGGTCTTCATGCCCGCCTCACCTGTTGCCCATCCGCCTGTTAGTCCCCATCTACTCAGGTTCCCTCACTTGTCCTCTGCCAGGTTGTCTTGTGTTTCCAGCCCAAGCCCTCACGCGTTACTTGAGTCAAGATATTTCGTTCTGTTTTGAATTACGTCCTAAGTAAAGATCATTATTTGCAGTGCTGTCTCCGAGTCGTGCTTTTGGGTCCACTTAATCCCCGTGACACCTAAGAAACACGAAGTGTGTATGTGTTATGTGTTGTGTATTGTGTATAGTGATGTGTGTGTGTAGTGTTGTGTATCGTGTGTGTGTAGTGCTGTGAATCGTGTGTATGTGGTTGTAGTGTATCGTGTGTGTGTGTGTGGTACCCTTGCAGCCCTCTGGCCCCTCCCCCATGCCGTGGTGCCCCGGCCTGCAGCGGTCACACCGCTCCCCCTCCACGTTCTCCTTGCAGCGGCACTGCCCGGCCACCAGGCCGGTGCTCAGGTCCGTGGTCCAGTCACAGGCCCCCCCGCTCAGGGAGCCCCGGGCCTCGCAGTCACAGGCTGTGGAGACACACAGGACCCCGCAGGTTACGACATTCATCGCCCGCCCGTTCGGGACTTTCACGGACAGGATATCTAGGAGCGCCCGGGGACGGACGACGTGGGAGTCGGGATCTCCTCTCTGCAGGTCACGTGGTCCCGTTGACCTCCAGCATGCACCGGTCTACAGCCGCGTGGGACAGGCCTCGGGGTCTCGGTTCATGAGCGTGTGGACTCACGTTGGCAGACCTCGGGGTCTCTGGCGTCCCTCGGGGTGCCGGTAGTAGAGCGGTTCATGAGCGTGTGGACTCACGTTGGCAGACCTCGGGGTCTCTGGCGTCCCTCTCGGGGTGCTGGTAGTAGGCCGGGCGGCAGCGCTCACAGCGGGGTCCGGCCGTGTGGTGCCGGCAGCCGTCACAGACTCCTCCGCTGGTGTTCCCCGAAGCCACGAACACGGTCATGTCGAAGTGACACGAGGACGAGTGCTGGTTACAGTTACACTCTGCAAACACCACAGAAGAAGAACAGATGCAGTCAGTTCCTGTGAACAAGTCAGAGAGATCTCTCATCTGATGGTTGCAGCTGTTGTTTCAGACGCAGGTCATAATGATTGACTATTGATCAGATGGAATATGAATTCATAAATGACAGTATCTTTTTAATCAAAAGGAAATAGTTAAATAAAAACACCATACACATACAACATAGATGACTATAACCAGGTACATGGATGCATTCAGTGTTCTGACGGTTATAAAGATGCACATACTGCACCTGAATGCAGATCATATTAGTTTATGCAATTTAAGCATAACAAATGCTGAGCTTTATGAAAAGATAACTAATAATGTGCACCAGTTTATTTTGTCTGTTGTATATTCACAATTGCTCCTTTCTATTGTTTGTCTGATTGCTCGATTAATCAATGGCATAATCGCTCAACAGCTGCAGCTCTAGTCCTCCAACACGATGGACTCACTCTGGCAGGCGTTGGTGTCGCGGCCCTCATGGTCTCCACGCAAGTCTGGTAGAACTCGTGACACTTCTCACAGTTCAGACCTTTAGTGTTGTGGTTACACATGCAATGACCGTGAACCTGAACACAACACAGATATTCACATCTGATATAATCAATATTAACCTGTAGTTACTGGACCACTCACCCTTAGATATCACCCTCACCTCTATAGGTATCACCCTATAGAGCTCACCCTACCTCTATGGGACTCACCCTACCTCTATAGGACTCTATAGAGCTCACCCTACCCTCAATGGGACTCACCCTACCTCTATGGGACTCTATAGAGCTCACCCTACCCTCTATGGGACTCACCCCACCCTCTATAGAGCTCACCCACCCTCTATGGGACTCACCCTTTAGAGCTCACCCTACCTCTATGGGACTCTATAGAGCTCACCCTACCTCAATGGGACTCACCCTTTAGAGCTCACCCTACCTCTATGGGACTCTATAGAGCTCACCCTACCTCAATGGGACTCACCCTACCCTCTATAGGACTCTATAGAGCTCACCCTACCCTCTATGGGACTCACCCTTTAGAGCTCACCCTACCCTCTATGGGACTCTATAGAGCTCACCCTACCCTCTATGGGACTCACCCTTTAGAGCTCACTCCTACCCTCTATAGGACTCTATAGAGCTCACCTACCCCTCAATGGGACTCACCCTTTAGAGCTCACCCTACCCTCTATGGGACTCTATAGAGCTCACCCTACCCTCAATGGGACTCACCCTTTAGAGCTCACCCTACCCTTTATGGGACTCTATAGAGCTCACCCTACCCTCTATGGGACTCACCCTATAGAGCTCACCCTACCCTCTATAGGACTCTATAGAGCTCACCCTACCCTCTATGGGACTCACCCTTTCCCCTTCAGAGCTCAGCCTGCCCTCCTCAAGACTCACCATGCCCTCAGTGCTCTGGCCGGCTTGGTGGATGGGGGCACACTCAGAGGCGTGTCCATAGCAGAAGCAGTTCCCTCGGACCACCATGTCAAAGATGGCGTAGTAATACTTCTCTTTAATCTCCATACGAGAGTCCAGCAAGTTATCGCCGAGAGTGTGCAGTCTGGTGAACTTCACCCGCAGGTTGGTGATCTTCAACATGTCTGAACAAAAGATCAATCACAGGTCAAAAATAGATAATATCTAATCAATAATCCCAACAGATCATATAGTTATTGTCTGGTGTGAGGAGGCATACTCTGGATTCTGGGGCTGTAGGGATCATCGATCCGGAACACTGGGTTCAAAACTCTGAAAATCACCTGCAATCACCAAATGTTCCACGTTTTATTAAAGGTGTAATTAAAGATGACATCACAGTGACGTCAAAACACGTGTAATGTGATACTGTCCTGTCCTCTACAACACTGTGGTTCCAAGACCAGCTGTTGGTGACAGAGTACTGCAGTACCTCTCCTTCAGTGGATGGCTCGATGTCGGAGTAACGCGAGTCACAGATGACGTCATCGACCTTCTGCATTGGTCCCTGGGAAACAGAGGGGAAGGAGGCCTCACAGTCGTAGGCGAAATAACGATAAAGCTGCCACGTTTTCCCGAAGTCAGCTGAGCGCTCGATCACCATGGCAGCAGGTCGAAATGTCTGAGGAGAGAACATATTAATGTTATAAAACATACTTGAACTAATATTAGCTGCTCTGCACTGGCTCCCCGTTAATTCAAGAATCACATTTACAATCCTTCTCTCACCTACAAAGCTTTGATTGGCAATGCTCGATCATATCTTAAGGAGCTTGTAACATGTTACCCCACTAGAGGGCTTATAGTACCATGCTACCCTACTAGAGAGCTTGTAGTACCATATTTCCCCACTAGAGAGCTTGTAGTACCATGTTACCCCACTAGAGAGCTTGTAGTACCATGTTACCCCACTAGAGGGCTTGTAGTACCATGTTACCCACTAGGCTTGTGAGAGCTCGTAGCCATATTACCCCACTAGAGAGCTTGTACCATGTTGCCCCACTAGAGAGCTTGAGTACCATGTTACCCCACTAGAGAGCTTGTAGTGCCATGTTACCCCACTGGGAAGTGTGATGCCACATTCTTGCCTAGAGGCTTGTAGTACCACATTACCCCACTAGAGGCAGCAGTACCATAATGCCCACTGGGAAGCGAAACCATGTACATGTTGCCCCACTAGAGAGCTTGTAGTACCTGTTGCCCCACTAGAGGCTTGTGGTACCATGTTACCCACTAGAGAGCTTAGTACCATGTTACCCCACTAGAGGCTTGCTTAATTGCCATGTTGCACTAGAGCTTGTAGTACCATGTTGCCCCACTAGAGAGCTTGTAGAAATTCATGTTACCCCACTAGAGAGCTTAGTACCATGTTACCCCACTGGAGAGCTTGTAGTGTCATGTTGCCCCCACTAGAGGAGCTTGTAGTACCATATTTTGCTAGAGGCTTGAGTAGTACCATGTTACCCCACTAGAGGCTTGTAGTACCATGTTACCCACTAGAGAGACTTGTAGTATGCATGTTGCCCCACTAGAGAGGCAGTGCCATGTTACCCCCACCTAGAGGCTTGTAGTACCATGTTACCCCACTAGAGCTTGTGGTACCATGTTGCCCACTAGAGGCTTGTAGTACCATATGTCTCCCCACTAGAGAGCTTGTATGTTACCCCACTAGAGAGCTTGTGGTACCATGTTACCCCACTGGGAGGGCTTGTGAGTACCCATATTACCCCCACTAGAGGCTTGTGGTGCCATGTTACCCCACTGGGGAGCTTGGTACTTGCTGCACAGAACACGTAGTACCATGTTACCCCACTAGAGGCTTGTAGTACCATGTTACCCCACCCAGAGGCTTGGTACCATGTTGCCCCACTAGAGAGCTTGTAGGTAACATGTTACCCCACTGGAGAGCTTGTGGTACCATGTTACCCCACTAGAGGCTTGCCAGTACCATGTTACCCACCTTTCTAGAGGGCATAGTGGTGCCATGTTACCCCCACTAGAGGCTTGTAGTATATTACCCCCCACTAGAGGCTTGGCAAAGTACCATGTTGCCCCTTTCTGGGGAGGCTTGTGTTACCGCTGTACATGCCCACTGGAGAGCTTGTGGTAACATGTTAATTCACTTAGAGGCTTGTAGTAACATGTTACCCCACTAGAGAGCTTGTGGCAGTGCCATATTGCCCCACTAGAGAGCCATGTAGTACGCCAATGCCCACTGGGGAGGCTTGTGGCTGACATATTACCCCACTAGAGGCTTGTGAGCTTTCTAGTAACATGTTGCCCCCACTAGAGGCTTGTGCAGTAACATACATTACCCCACTAGAGGCTTGTGGTAACATTATATCCAACAGGGAAGGTTTTGTAGTGCAAGCACACCCACTAGAGGCTTGTGGTATGTTGCCCCACTAGAGGCCTTGTAGTGCCATATTGCCCTCACTAGAGAGCTTGTGGCCAACATGTTACCCCACTAGAGAGCTTGTAGTAACATATTGCCCCAGTACCACCGTGGTACTACTCGTGGTACTACTCGTGGTACTACTCGTGGTACTACTCGTGGTATTAGTCAGGAGGAGAATCGGTCCAACATGTTGGCAGCTGATGAAGATATTTTATAATATGTAAAGTCATTTGTGAGAAGGGAATGTCTCGTTTGGAGATCGTTACCGTGAGCCGGGATGGAGAGAGATCATCTGGTGGTCGTCGTCTGGCACGGTGTTGACACAGCGACTGTCGGCTCTGATTGGTCCTGGCCTCATCACCGTCATCAGAACCTCCTCCCATTGGTCAGGCAGCTGCAGGACCAATGCATCACAGGTCGGATGGTTCAACATGTCGTCTTTTCTGCATTGCTTCTTCAACTTCAACTTTATTGCAAATGCACAATATAAATTGTGTTTTGTGTCTTTGAACAACGGTAAAGTCTTGATCCAACGTGTCGTCTCCTTTCAGATTTGAAGTGATGTGTTGACGGGTTATGTACAGACTGACGACACGTCTGATCTAGCTGCTGCTGGCCTGGTCTGAGGGGAGTGATAACCTGTCAGCTGCTGGGCAACAATATGGACGCTCTATTGGTCACAAGTGGTCATATGGAGTGAGAAGCTCCAGCGGGTTGTCCCTCAATCAGATGATCGGCAGTTCGATCCCCGGCTCCTCTCGTCCATGACGATGTGTCCTTGGGCAAGGCAGATAACCCCAAATTGCCCCTGCCTGCTGTGCCTAGGCTGTGTAAAGGTGAGTGAATGTTGGTAAATTGGGGGGGATGGGCAGGTTAGTGTACATTCCATTTATTATGTCTGCTGATTATGTCCATCTTATCAGCAGGTCTGATTTAACTTCACAAAGTCTCCATCAACTTCTCTCTCTCGGAGAGTGACACCAGCATCCATCCATACGAGTTGGTTAGGCTGGTGGGAGGGGCTACACCAGACTGTCGTGGTCCTCCCTGAGGGGCTACACCAGACTGTCGTGGTCCTACCTGAGGGGCTACACCAGACTGTCGTGGTCCTACCTGAGGGGCTACACCAGTCTGTCGTGGTCCTACCTGAGGGGCTACACCAGACTGTCGTGGTCCTACCTGAGGGGCTACACCAGTCTGTCGTGGTCCTCCCTGAGGGGCTACACCAGACTGTCGTGGTCCTACCTGAGGGGCTACACCAGACTGTCGTGGTCCTACCTGAGGGGCTACACCGGTCTGTCGTGGTCCTCCCTGAGGGGCTACACCGGTCTGTCGTGGTCCTACCTGAGGGGCTACACCAGACTGTCGTGGTCCTACCTGAGGGGCTACACCAGACTGTCGTGGTCCTACCTGAGGGGCTACACCGGTCTGTCGTGGTCCTCCCTGAGGGGCTACACCGGTCTGTCGTGGTCCTCCCTGAGGGGCTACACCAGACTGTCGTGGTCCTCCCTGAGGGGCTACACCAGTCTGTCGTGGTCCTACCTGAGGGGCTACACCAGACTGTCGTGGTCCTCCCTGAGGGGCTACACCGGTCTGTCGTGGTCCTCCCTGAGGGGCTACACCAGACTGTCGTGGTCCTCCCTGAGGGGCTACACCAGTCTGTCGTGGTCCTACCTGAGGGGCTACACCAGACTGTCGTGGTCCTACCTGAGGGGCTACACCAGTCTGTCGTGGTCCTACCTGAGGGGCTACACCAGACTGTCGTGGTCCTACCTGAGGGGCTACACCGGTCTGTCGTGGTCCTACCTGAGGGGCTACACCGGTCTGTCGTGGTCCTCCCTGAGGGGCTACACCGGTCTGTCGTGGTCCTCCCTGAGGGGCTACACCGGTCTGTCGTGGTCCTCCCTGAGGGGCTACACCAGACTGTCGTGGTCCTCCCTGAGGGGCTACACCAGTCTGTCGTGGTCCTACCTGAGGGGCTACACCAGACTGTCGTGGTCCTACCTGAGGGGCTACACCAGACTGTCGTGGTCCTCCCTGAGGGGCTACACCAGACTGTCGTGGTCCTACCTGAGGGGCTACACCAGACTGTCGTGGTCCTACCTGAGGGGCTACACCAGACTGTCGTGGTCCTACCTGAGGGGCTACACCGGTCTGTCGTGGTCCTCCCTGAGGGGCTACACCGGTCTGTCGTGGTCCTCCCTGAGGGGCTACACCAGACTGTCGTGGTCCTCCCTGAGGGGCTACACCAGTCTGTCATGGTCCTACCTGAGGGGCTACACCAGACTGTCGTGGTCCTACCTGAGGGGCTACACCAGACTGTCGTGGTCCTACCTGAGGGGCTACACCAGACTGTCGTGGTCCTACCTGAGGGGCTACACCAGACTGTCGTGGTCCTACCTGAGGGGCTACACCAGACTGTCGTGGTCCTCCCTGAGGGGCTACACCGGTCTGTCGTGGTCCTACCTGAGGCTCGTAGCGGATCAGGATGTCATATTCCATGGAGTGGGGGATGTTGTCCACAGAGAACTCCAGGAAGGCCCCCTCTGGGACATTGACCAGGCCAATACCTGTCCATGTGGGACTGCGATCCAGAGGGTGGGGTCTTGGGACCACCATCACTCCCTAAATAGACATGAAAACAGACAAAACAACATTTTACAAGCTAAAAGGTGGCACTGAAGACGTTTTACTTTTTTAAAGAAAACTAAGAAGCACATTTAGCCAGGAAGAGAAGAACAAAATATATAAATCATATTTCTTTTTCGAGAGAAGCAAAAACTTTGAAGAAAAGATGCCTGGAGGTAATCCCCCGCAGACTAATGTGGTGGGTTTGTGTTTGGTTCATAATTCTTTCATTTCTTCTTTCTCCAGACGTCTCCTCACGCTGCCACAAGGACAGATACAGGAGAACATTCCTGCCGGCGGCTATGAGGCTCTATAACAGATCACCTCTTGCCAGATCATAGTGCAATAACTACAACAATAACTGAATACTTACACTATGTTGATCTGCACTTCACACATCTCATTTGTTTGCACTACACACATACACACACATTTCATTTCATTTGCTCTGCACTCATACACACACTTTGCTTTTTGCACTCTGTCTATATTTAATATTTTTTGTATTTGATTTGTCAGTGTTGTTCTGTGTTGTGTATGCATGTGTGTTGTATATTTACATATATATTTTGTTTTGTATTTTACTTTTATTTTACTTGTATACTTCTATATCTTTCATCCCTGTTTCTTATATTTTGTGTTTTGTTTTTATTCTTGTGTGTTGCTGCTACTGTCACGACAAATTTCCCCTTAGGGATTAATAAAGTATATATCTATCTATCTAATTAACCTTGTGGTTGACCTTGTGGTTGACCTCGTGGTTGATCTTGTGGTTGACCTCGTGGTTGACCTCGTGGTTGACCTCGTGGTTGACCTCGTGGTTGACCTTGTGGTTGACCTTGTGGTTGACCTTGTGGTTGACCTCGTGGATGACCTTGTGGATGACTTCGTGGTTGACCTTGTGGATGACCTCGTGGTTGACCTCGTGGATGACCTCGTGGTTGACCTCGTGGATGACCTCGTGGTTGACCTTGTGGATGACCTCGTGGTTGACCTTGTGGTTGACCTCGTGGTTGACTTCGTGGTTGACCTTGTGGTTGACCTTGCGGTTGACCTTGTGGATGACCTCGTGGTTGACCTCGTGGATGACCTTGTGGTTGACCTCGTGGTTGACCTTGTGGATGACCTCGTGGTTGACCTTGTGGATGACCTTGTGGTTGACCTTGTGGTTGACCTCGTGGTTGATCTTGTGGTTGACCTTGTGGTTGACCTCGTGGTTGACCTTGCGGTTGACCTTGTGGATGACCTCGTGGTTGACCTTGTGGTTGACCTTGTGGATGACCTTGTGGTTGACCTCGTGGTTGACCTCGTGGTTGACCTCGTGGATGACCTTGTGGTTGACCTCGTGGTTGACCTTGCGGTTGACCTTGTGGATGACCTCGTGGTTGACCTTGTGGATGACCTTGTGGTTGACCTCGTGGTTGACCTCGTGGTTAGCACTTTGGGGTCCACCTCCTTCACTTTGACCACCAGCTGACCAACAACTACCCGACTCTGCACCTTCTGGGATCCTGTGGCTCAGTATTGAGCAGGGGCATCCATTGAATCAGAGGATCGGCGCTTCGATCCCCAGCTCCTCTAGTCTGTGTCGATGTGTCCTTGGGTAAGACACTTCACCCCAAACTGCCCCATAGCTGTGCATACGATGAGTTAACCCCTTAGCCCCTGCCCTCAGGATGTGAACGAGTGAATTACGACAAGTAGTGTTGAGGCGAGTGGTCGGAAGACTAGAACAGCGCTATGCAAGTACAGTCTATTTACCATTTCCCTTCTCTACCGCTCACCCTCTCTACCCGACGACAAGTTGAAATGTTTAGAGAGAAACCAGGACGTGTACTCTGCTACATTTGGATGCATTGGCTGCGTTACTTTTGTCTTCGAATTCTTTGATCCACTGGTAATCCATTGGGTGACAAGGCTTTGAAAGGGTTAAATAGGACTCACGGGTCCAAACGTGGCGTCCTCTGCCTCATAGGTGTAGTGATCCAGAGCGATGAAGTAGAATCCAGACTCCACCTGATCGCAGCGTCGGCCGAACATGTGACTTCTGCAGATGCACTGACCACTCACCTGGTCACACCTGCCGGATGACAAATGAAGAACAAAAGAAATAACTCATCTGGTCACATGACATCTAGTGTTCATCTGGTCACATGACATCTATTGTTCATCTGGTTTCATGACATCTATTGTTCATCTGGTCACATGACATCTATTGTTCATCTGGTCACATGACATCTATTGTTCATCTGGTCACATGACATCTATTGTTCATCTAGTCACATGACATCTATTGTTCATCTGGTCACATGACATCTATTGTTCATCTAGTCCACAGGTCACTAACTGGCGGACCGCGGTCCGGGTCCGGACCCAGAGGCCGTCCCATCCGGACCCGGACCGCCAGCCAAAACAGAAGGTTATGATTTAAAACCTGACGGGGTGTTTTAATTGTTTTACCTGGCGGCGCGGCGCAGCTTTTGCAGTCTTTACGGTAGTGGTTTAGCGGATGCGGAAACGCACAGACCAATTGCATGCGAGTTTAGCCATCCCACGTGATACCACTCAGCCAATCAAATCTATGCATTCTCGGCGGTAAACATTACGTCTCAACAGACAGCGCTACGCAGACAGAGAAAGTAGAGGCAGGTTACACTTGAAAAGACGGTAGAAAGAAAAAGAAAGATAGCGATACATGTAGAAAACAAAGGGAGAGAAACGGACGACTGCGCCGGAGAAAGTTGAGAGAAAGGGAGAGAAACGGACAACTGCGCCGGAGAAAGTTGAGAAAAAGACGAGTGAGACAGCGAAAGGGAGAGAAACGGACAACTGCGCCGGAGAAAGTTGAGAAAAAGGCGAGTGAGACAGAGAAAGGGAGAGAAACATAAGGAACAAATGTCGCTCTCCAAAAAAAGAAAAGTTGACAGCGAAAATAGAGCATTTAATCTGGAATGGACACTCATTTCTGTTCATACTTCCCACAGGGAGCACAAAACCAGTGTGTCTTATATGTTCAGAAACCGTGGCACTTATTAAAAGTGGCAATGTGAAACGCCATTATGAGACAAAACATAAAGGTTTTGAACAAACATACCCACTCAAATCCGAAGTGAGATCACAGAAAATAAGTGGTCTCACAGCCCAATATGAACAGTCCACCAGGATCCTGAGCCACACGTTCACTGCCCAACAACGTGCTCATGAGTGTTCCTCAGAGTTGCTTGGATTTTGGGGCAACACAAAGCCATTTACTGATGGAGGGCTTGTCAAAGAATGCATGAGTGTCGTCGCTGAAACATTACTTGACGGAAAACCAAAACAAGAGCTTTGTGATAAGATAAAGCAAATACCCATGTCAGCATCATCTGCCACAAAGAAAAGTGAAATATTAACTCAGGATGTGCTAACCCAGCTAAATGAAGCCATATAAGGCACCATGTGTAGGCTTAGCTGTGGATGAGTCCACTGACATCTGTGACAATGCTCAGCTGTTAGTGTACGTCAGGTTTTTCAACACAGACCAGAAAGCATTCTGTGAAGACCTGTTAGGTGTCACTCCCCTTCAGACCAGTACAAGAGGAGAAGATATCTACCTGGCCATTAAGGAGATCAGAATTAGAATCAGAAATCAGAATCAGAAACAGGTTTATTGCCAAGAATGTTTTCACAAACAAACGAGGAACTTTCTTTGGCGGAAGGTGCAAGAATCGCACCAAGACACCGGCGCCGTCCATGCGCCATCTTGGAAAGGGTGGATGAAAATTATAGCATAACATGAGGGAAGAGAGGCGAAAAAGAAAAGCAACCCCCGACTATGCCCCTAGAGGGGTACAGTGTGGGAGCAGGAGAAACAAAAACACCATTGCACATAAGCACATACATCTTAGACATGACTTGCAACGAGTAGGAAGGGGAGGAGGTAAGCCAAAGACTGGGCGATAGCCCGCCATTGGGGCAGAAGGTAACCAGCACCGACAAACAGCCAGCCCGTCCGTCAGCCGTCACGGCGGACACAGACCCCGTCCTGTCACCTGGGGGCAAAGCAGGCGGCGTGGGATGGGGGTAGTGAATGCATTTCAGTGTGTTGAAGGTGTGTGTGCGTGGCCTGATGTGTCGTCCTCCCCCAGTCCACAACAGACAAAGTTCCCAGACCGCAAGATGGTCGTTGCCATGGAGATAGCCTTGAAGGGTCCTGGGGAGAAAACAACCACAGGTGTCTGTGGATAGGGGGAAGGGGATGAGAGAGATTCTCACTTCAGTGATCTTCGGGGGAGTTGTTGTTCCAGTAACGGCCTTGGCCAAGGCCCGTCCTGGTAGAGGGAGCCGAAAGCAGATAAGATTGGGATTGTTTGGTCTTCCAGTAGCTGCATTTCAATTTTGCGCACCTACTATTCCTCCATTTTCCTCCCATTTCCAAATAGGATTTCAAATCGATCCAATTTCATTTGCAGAGCCATCAGCTTCTCCACGATGTTGTCATTCTGACGGTTTAATGCCACAGTCTGAGTGCCAACAACTCTGCCCAACGCGTCAATCATGTCGGGCAGCCTTAGGGGGCTTTTAACGGCTGTCACCGTTTCCTTAATTTTCCGATAAGCCAGCGCAGCACCAACTCCAATCAGCAGAAATCCTGTAATCAAAGTTCCGAATAGGTAGATGTCTTCTACGTCCTCCACGGAAAGGGCTGCTAGGCACAAGACACGCCACTTCCCCGCGTCCATCGTGTAACCAGCAACACTCGTCCCAGCAGGACAGGCAGGCAGATGTTAACGAAGAGAGGAATAGAACCAACACAAGTGGTTTCAATAGCCACAGATGGAGCCCCTGCTATGATGGAGAGAGAAAGGAGCTGTAGCAAGACTGAAAGAGGACAATCCAGAGCTCATAGCTTACCATTGCATCATTCATCAATCTGTCCTCTGTGCCTCCCTGTCAGATGAGCATGCTGAAGTGATGAATACAATGATGAAAATGATCAATTTTCTCAGGGCATCCTCTTCCACCCAGCATCGCATGCTGAGGGAATTCCTCAGAGAAGTTGATGCCAATGCTGATGATCTTTGCTGCACAATAATGTGAGATGGCTCAGCAAAGGGAGGGTCTTAGCGCGCTTTTGGTCCATCAGGAGGAAGTAGCATCTTTTGGCAGAGCTAACACATCAGAAAGCAACACAGTTTTCTCTTTTTCGGAAATGATAAACAGATGGATAATGTGGCCTTTTGGTTGATATCACTGCACATCTGAATGAACTGAATTTGAGGCTACAAGGCAAGGACAATTCAATTTGTGAACTGATGACCGCTGTCCGCTCCTTTCAAAAGAAACTTGAGTTGTTCAAGGAAGACCTGCAGGAGACTGTACACTTCCCAGCAGTGCAGGAACAGGTTCAGGGACAGAGATGCGTCTTCTTTGTTGACTTCATTGATAAGCTGATCGTAAACTTCAGCAACCGTTTTGACAGCTTCAGCTTTGGACAGCAGCTCACCATGTTCATTCAGAACCCATTTATCATCACTGATGTCAGGCGGTTCTCAAAAGTCACAGCACTTTAAATGGGTAAATCCTGGGCCTCCAGATGCAACTGGTTGATCTCCAAGCAGATGTGTCCCTGAAAGAGCAGTTTCTAAGAACTGACCCTTCCACTTTCTGGCTCCAAACGGTCCCTGAGACAGCTTTTCCAGGTCTGAGGAAAGTTGCCATATACATCTTGACCATGTTTGGCTCCACCTACAACTGCGAGGCAGCTTTCTCAACGATGAATATCATCAAAAATAAATATCGTTCGAGGCTCACCAATGAGCACCTCCACATGTGCATGAGGATGGCCCTGACTCCATTCAAGCCCAGGTTTAAAGTCCTGGCAGGACAAGCTAGAGCTCAATTCTCACACTGAGCAAACAAGTGGGGAGTGGGATGCAAGAGTGATGCTCTAAAACTGTTCAATTGTTAAGATGTGTTGAGATTTATTATCTGTAAAATTGTTTGAGACTGTGAAACAAATGGGGAAATTTAAGCTTTTCCTCCCTTTATTTAATTTTCTGAAGTTAAGCACTTTATTTGATTATTATTATTTATTATTACATGCACAATTTTCATTTTGTATTTATTTTATTTTAAAATGCAGCCCTATTTTTATTTAGTTCATGAGAACATTATACATATCTGCAGTCCAGTTCTATGTTACATGATAATAAATATTGTTAAAAAGTGTTTTAATCGTACTGAATTCATTTGATTTGAAAGGTATTGATTACATGCAGATGTTGATACAACTACCAGGCTATATATATCACACTAAATAGTTAGACATTATGATCTTCTGGACCTTTGCTTCAAGAAAATTTCTCTAACTGGACCTCTTAACATTTTAGTTGAATACCCCTGATCTAGTCACATGACATCTATTGTTCATCTGGTCACATGACATCTATTGTTCATCTGGTCACATGACATCTATTGTTCATCTGTTCACATGACATCTATTGTTCACCTGGTCACATGACATCTATTGTTCAACTAGTCACATGACATCTATTGTTCATCTGGTCACATGACATCTATTGTTCACCTGGTCACATGACATCTATTGTTCACCTGGTCACATGACATCTATTGTTCATCTAGTCACATGACATCTATTGTTCATCTGGTCACATGACATCTATTGTTCATCTGGTCACATGACATCTATAGTTCATCTAGTCACATGACATCTAGTGTTCATCTGGTCACATGACATCTATTGTTCATCTAGTCACATGACATCTATTGTTCATCTAGTCACATGACATCTATTGTTCATCTGGTCACATGACCTCTATTGTTCTGTCCATCCTGATAGAGGATCCTCCTCTGTTTCTGCCCTTTTGATCCCCTGAAAGGGTTTTAGGTGCAGTTGTTCCTGTTCTTATGTGAGGTCAAAGGTCGGCGGATGTTGTGTGTACAGATTGTAAAGCCCTCTGAGGAGAGACGTGGGTTCTATGAGGTGAATTGATGAGACTGATGAAGTGCAGCTTGGGATCGGTCCGCTGAGAACAGCTTCATGGAAGTCAAATTAAACCTTTTTTTTGTCGTTTAAGGAAATGAAAAAAATTAATTCCTAAAGCAAGTAATTTGGAATTATTCTAAGAATTAATTATATTAAATAGATAACTATATTCCATGTTCATCAAATAGTTTGGAATCTCCCAGGATTAATCCCTAATTTGGATGTGGACTTACTGGTTGTTGACGGCTCCTCCAAGGTCACAGTCACATGGTCTGCAGCCATCCATATCATTACTGAGACCCCAGTGTTCAGCCTGAACACACACACACACACACTCAGTTCTTTGTGTCTTTTCAGTTTACAGTGAGCTTTTTAATCTGACGTGGTATCTGTAATATTACAAAGAGAACATGTGAAGTTGGTGAAGAGTGTTCTCACCACACACTGGTCACAGCCTCGTCCCGTCACCAGACGTTTACAGAAGCAGCTTCCCGTTTCACTGTCGCAGGGATTTCCTCCAGGAAGTGTTCCCACGGAACTGCAGGAACACACTGAAACACGAAGAAACACAATGAAACACGAAGAAACACGCTGAAACACGAAAAAACAAGAAACACAAAGAAACACGCTGAAACACGAAGAAACACGCTGAAACACGAAAGAACAAGAAACACGAAGAAACACGAAGAACACGAAAAAGAAACATAAAGAAACACGAAGAAACACGCTGAAAGACGAAGAAACACGAAAGAACAAGAAACACGAAGAAACACGAAAAAACAAGAAACACAAAGAAACACGCTGAAACACGAAGAAACACGCTGAAACACGAAAGAACAAGAAACACGAAGAAACACAAAAAAACACGAAGAAACATAAAGAAACACGAAGAAACACGCTGAAACACGAAAGAACAAGAAACACGAAGAAACACGAAGAAACACAAAGAAACACGAAGAAACACGAAGAAACACGCTGAAAGACGAAGAAACACGAAAGAACAAGAAACACGAAGAAACACGAAGAAACACGCTGAAACACGAAAGAACAAGAAACACGAAGAAACACGCTGAAACACGAAAGAACAAGAAACACGAAGAAACACAAAGAAACACGAAAAAACACGAAGAAACACGAAAGAACAAGAAACACGAAGAAACACAAAGAAACACGCTGAAACACGAAAGAACAAGAAACACGAAAAAAAACAAAGAAACACGAAGAAACACAAAGAAACACGCTGAAACACGAAAGAACACGAAACACGAAGAAACACGCTGAAACACGAAAGAACAAGAAACACCAAGAAACACAAAGAAACACAAAGAAACACGAAGAAACACGCTGAAACACGAAAGAACAAGAAACACAAAGAAACACGCTGAAACACGAAAGAACAAGAAACACGAAGAAACACAAAGAAACACGAAGAAACACAAAGAAACACGAAGAAACATGAAAAAACACAAAGAAACACGCTGAAACACGAAAGAACAAGAAACACGAAGAAACACGCTGAAACACGAAAGAACAAGAAACACGAAGAAACACAAAGAAACACAAAGAAACACGAAGAAACACAAAGTGGAACAGTTCAGCTCCACACCTTCCTTCTTGTCTTGGTTGTTTTCATCCTGTCTAACTATCACGTCATTCCAGATCCTGCTCCCATCTCGTCAGTCCAGCTCCCTTCACCTGCCTCTGGTCACTCCCTCGTTACCTTCACCTGCCTCTGGTCACTCCCTCGTTAGTCCCTCGTTACCTTCACCTGCCTCTGGTCACTCCCTCGTTACCTTCACCTGCCTCTGGTCACTCCCTCGTTACCTTCACCTGCCTCTGGTCACTCCCTCGTTACCTTCACCTGCCTCTGGTCACCCTCACCTTCACCTGCCTCTGGTCACTCCCTCGTTACCTTCACCTGCCTCTGGTCACTCCCTCGTTACCTTCACCTGCCTCTGGTCACTCCCTCATTACCTTCACCTGCCTCTGGTCACTCCCTCGTTACCTTCACCTGCCTCTGGTCACTCCCTCGTTAGTCCCTCGTTACCTTCACCTGCCTCTGGTCACTCCCTCGTTAGTCCCTCGTTACCTTCACCTGCCTCTGGTCACTCCCTCGTTAGTCCCTCGTTACCTTCACCTACCTCTGGTCACTCCCTCGTTAGTCCCTCATTACCTTCACCTGCCTCTGGTCACTCCCTCGTTAGTCCCTTACCTTCACCTGCCTCTGGTCACCCTCGTTAGTCCCTCGTTACTTGCACCTGCCCCCGGTCACTCCCTCGTTAGTCCCTCGTAACCTTCAGCTGTGACTCTTCACTCCTCGTTAGTCCCTCATTACCTTCACCTGCCTCTGGTCACTCCCTCGTTAGTCCCTCATTACCTTCACCTGCCTCTGGTCACTCCCTCGTTAGTCCCTCATTACCTTCACCTACCTCTGGTCACTCCCTCGTTAGTCCCTCATTACCTTCACCTGCCTCTGGTCACTCCCTCGTTAGTCCCTCATTACCTTCACCTGCCTCTGGTCACTCCCTCGTTAGTCCCTCATTACCTTCACCTGCCTCTGGTCACTCCCTCGTTAGTCCCTCATTACCTTCACCTGCCTCTGGTCACTCCCTCGTTAGTCCCTCATTACCTTCCCCTACCTCTGGTCACTCCCTCGTTAGTCCCTCATTACCTTCACCTGGTCTTCATGCCCGTCTCACCTGTTGCCCATCCGCTCGTTAGTCCCCATCTACTCAGGTTCCCTCACTTGTCCTCTGCCAGGTTGTCTTGTGTTTCCAGCCCAAGCCCTCACGCGTTACTTGAGTCAAGATATTTCGTTCTGTTTTGAATTACGTCCTAAGTAAAGATCATTATTTGCAGTGCTGTCTCCGGAGTCGTGCTTTTGGGTCCACTCTAATCCCCCCGTGACACGAAGAAACACGAAGTGTGTATGTGTTATGTGTTGTGTATTGTGTATAGTGATGTGTGTGTGTAGTGTTGTGTATCGTGTGTGTGTAGTGCTGTGAATCGTGTGTATGTGGTTGTAGTGTATCGTGTGTGTGTGTGTGGTACCCTTGCAGCCCTCTGGCCCCTCCCCCATGCCGTGGTGCCCCGGCCTGCAGCGGTCACACCGCTCCCCCTCCACGTTCTCCTTGCAGCGGCACTGCCCGGCCACCAGGCCGGTGCTCAGGTCCGTGGTCCAGTCACAGGCCCCCCCGCTCAGGGAGCCCCGGGCCTCGCAGTCACAGGCTGTGGAGACACACAGGACCCCGCAGGTTACGACATTCATCGCCCGCCCGTTCGGGACTTTCACGGACAGGATATCTAGGAGCGCCCGGGGACGGACGACGTGGGAGTCGGGATCTCCTCTCTGCAGGTCACGTGGTCCCGTTGACCTCCAGCATGCACCGGTCTACAGCCGCGTGGGACAGGCCTCGGGGTCTCGGTTCATGAGCGTGTGGACTCACGTTGGCAGACCTCGGGGTCTCTGGCGTCCCTCGGGGTGCCGGTAGTAGAGCGGTTCATGAGCGTGTGGACTCACGTTGGCAGACCTCGGGGTCTCTGGCGTCCCTCTCGGGGTGCTGGTAGTAGGCCGGGCGGCAGCGCTCACAGCGGGGTCCGGCCGTGTGGTGCCGGCAGCCGTCACAGACTCCTCCGCTGGTGTTCCCCGAAGCCACGAACACGGTCATGTCGAAGTGACACGAGGACGAGTGCTGGTTACAGTTACACTCTGCAAACACCACAGAAGAAGAACAGATGCAGTCAGTTCCTGTGAACAAGTCAGAGAGATCTCTCATCTGATGGTTGCAGCTGTTGTTTCAGACGCAGGTCATAATGATTGACTATTGATCAGATGGAATATGAATTCATAAATGACAGTATCTTTTTAATCAAAAGGAAATAGTTAAATAAAAACACCATACACATACAACATAGATGACTATAACCAGGTACATGGATGCATTCAGTGTTCTGACGGTTATAAAGATGCACATACTGCACCTGAATGCAGATCATATTAGTTTATGCAATTTAAGCATAACAAATGCTGAGCTTTATGAAAAGATAACTAATAATGTGCACCAGTTTATTTTGTCTGTTGTATATTCACAATTGCTCCTTTCTATTGTTTGTCTGATTGCTCGATTAATCAATGGCATAATCGCTCAACAGCTGCAGCTCTAGTCCTCCAACACGATGGACTCACTCTGGCAGGCGTTGGTGTCGCGGCCCTCGGCGGGTCTCCACGGCAAGTCGTGGTAGAACTCGTGACACTTCTCACAGTTCAGACCTTTAGTGTTGTGGTTACACATGCAATGACCGTGAACCTGAACACAACACAGATATTCACATCTGATATAATCAATATTAACCTGTAGTTACTGGACTACTCACCCTTTAGATATCACCCTACCCTCTATAGGTATCACCCTATAGAGCTCACCCTACCCTCTATGGGACTCACCCTACCCTCTATAGGACTCTATAGAGCTCACCCTACCCTCAATGGGACTCACCCTACCCTCTATGGGACTCTATAGAGCTCACCCTACCCTCTATGGGACTCACCCTACCCTCTATAGAGCTCACCCTACCCTCTATGGGACTCACCCTTTAGAGCTCACCCTACCCTCTATGGGACTCTATAGAGCTCACCCTACCCTCAATGGGACTCACCCTTTAGAGCTCACCCTACCCTCTATGGGACTCTATAGAGCTCACCCTACCCTCAATGGGACTCACCCTACCCTCTATAGGACTCTATAGAGCTCACCCTACCCTCTATGGGACTCACCCTTTAGAGCTCACCCTACCCTCTATGGGACTCTATAGAGCTCACCCTACCCTCTATGGGACTCACCCTTTAGAGCTCACCCTACCCTCTATAGGACTCTATAGAGCTCACCCTACCCTCAATGGGACTCACCCTTTAGAGCTCACCCTACCCTCTATGGGACTCTATAGAGCTCACCCTACCCTCAATGGGACTCACCCTTTAGAGCTCACCCTACCCTTTATGGGACTCTATAGAGCTCACCCTACCCTCTATGGGACTCACCCTATAGAGCTCACCCTACCCTCTATAGGACTCTATAGAGCTCACCCTACCCTCTATGGGACTCACCCTTTCCCCTTCAGAGCTCAGCCTGCCCTCCTCAAGACTCACCATGCCCTCAGTGCTCTGGCCGGCTTGGTGGATGGGGGCACACTCAGGCGTGTCCATAGCAGAAGCAGTTCCCTCGGACCACCATGTCAAAGATGGCGTAGTAATACTTCTCTTTAATCTCCATACGAGAGTCCAGCAAGTTATCGCCGAGAGTGTGCAGTCTGGTGAACTTCACCCGCAGGTTGGTGATCTTCAACATGTCTGAACAAAAGATCAATCACAGGTCAAAAATAGATAATATCTAATCAATAATCCCAACAGATCATATAGTTATTGTCTGGTGTGAGGAGGCATACTCTGGATTCTGGGGCTGTAGGGATCATCGATCCGGAACACTGGGTTCAAAACTCTGAAAATCACCTGCAATCACCAAATGTTCCACGTTTTATTAAAGGTGTAATTAAAGATGACATCACAGTGACGTCAAAACACGTGTAATGTGATACTGTCCTGTCCTCTACAACACTGTGGTTCCAAGACCAGCTGTTGGTGACAGAGTACTGCAGTACCTCTCCTTCAGTGGATGGCTCGATGTCGGAGTAACGCGAGTCACAGATGACGTCATCGACCTTCTGCATTGGTCCCTGGGAAACAGAGGGGAAGGAGGCCTCACAGTCGTAGGCGAAATAACGATAAAGCTGCCACGTTTTCCCGAAGTCAGCTGAGCGCTCGATCACCATGGCAGCAGGTCGAAATGTCTGAGGAGAGAACATATTAATGTTATAAAACATACTTGAACTAATATTAGCTGCTCTGCACTGGCTCCCCGTTAATTCAAGAATCACATTTACAATCCTTCTCCTCACCTACAAAGCCTTGATTGGCAATGCTCGATCATATCTTAAGGAGCTTGTCATAACATATTACCCCACTAGAGGGCTTATAGTACCATGCTACCCTACTAGAGAGCTTGTAGTACCATATTTCCCCACTAGAGAGCTTGTAGTACCATGTTACCCCACTAGAGAGCTTGTAGTACCATGTTACCCACTAGAGGGCTTGTAGTACCATGTTACCCCACTAGAGAGCTTCATATTACCCCACTAGAGAGCTTAGTACCATGTTGCCCCACTAGAGAGCTTGTAGTACCATATTACCCCACTAGAGAGCTTGTAGTACCATGTTGCCCCACTAGAGAGCTTGTGTAGTGCCATGTTACCCCACTAGTATTACCACATTACCCCACTAGAGAGCTTGTAGTACCATGTTGCCCCACTAGAGAGCTTGTGGTACCATGTTGCCCCACTAGAGAGCTTGTGGTACCACATTACCCCACTAGAGAGCGTGTAGTACCATGTTGCCCCACTAGAGAGCTTGTAGTACCATGTTACCCCACTAGAGAGCTTGTAGTACCATATTACCCCACTAGAGAGCTTAGCCATGTTGCCCCACTAGAGGCTTGCAGTACCATGTTACCCCACTAGAGAGCTTGTGCCATATTGCCCACTAGAGAGCTTGTAGTACCACATTACCCCACTAGAGAGCTTCTAGTACCATGTTACCCCACTAGAGAGCTTGTAGTACCATGTTACCCCACTAGAGAGCTTGTAGTACCACATTACCCCACTAGAGAGCTTGTAGTACCATGTTGCCCACTAGAGAGCTTGTAGTACCATGTTACCCCACCAGAGGGCTTGTAGTACCATATTACCCCACTAGAGAGCTTGTGGTGCCATGTTGCCCCACTAGAGAGCTTGTAGTAACACATTACCCCACTAGAGAGCTTGTAGTACCATGTTACCCCACTAGAGGGCTTGTAGTACCATGTTACCCACTGAGAGCTTGTAGTACATGTTACCCCACTAGAGGCTTGTGGTACCATGTTACCCCACTAGAGGCTTGTACCATATTACCCCACTAGAGAGCTTGTAGTACCATATTACCCCACTAGAGAGCTTGTGGTACCATGTTACCCCACTAGAGAGCTTAGTACCATGTTACCCCACTAGAGAGCTTGTGGTACCATGTTACCCCACTAGAGAGCTTGTAGTACCATGTTACCCCACTAGAGAGCTTGTAGTAACATGTTACCCCACTAGAGAGCTTGTAGTACCATATTACCCCACTAGAGAGCTTGTAGTACCATATTACCCCACTAGAGAGCTTGTAGTAACATATTACCCCACTAGAGAGCTTGTAGTAACATGTTACCCCACTAGACCCACTAGACAGCCTGTACTACCATATTGTCCCACTAGAGAGCTGGTAGTAACATGTTGCCCCACTAGAGAGCTTGTAGTAACATGTTGCCCCCACTAGAGGCTTGTAGTACCATGTTAAGCTTTTACCCCACTAGAGAGCTTACATGTTACCCCACTAGAGAGCTTGTAGTACCAACTAGAGCTTGTACCATATTGCCCCACTAGAGAGGCTTGTAGTACCATATTACCCCACTAGAGAGCTTGTAGTAAATATGTTACCCCACTAGAGAGCTTGTAGTACCATATTACCTCACTAGAGGCTTAGTACCATGTTACCCCACTAGAGAGCTTGTAACATGTTACCCACTAGAGCATGTTGCCATGTTACCCCACTAGAGAGCTTGTAGTACCATGTTACCCCACTAGAGAGCTTGTAGTACCATGTTACCCCACTAGAGAGCTTGTAGTACCATGTTACCTCACTAGAGAGCTTGCATGTTACCCCACTAGAGAGCTTGTAGTACCATGTTACCCCACTAGAGAGCTTGTAGTACCATGGCCCCACTAGAGAGCTTGTAGTACCATGTTACACCACTAGAGAGCTTGTAGTACCATGTTACCTCACTAGAGGGCTTGTAGTACCATATTACCCCACTAGAGAGCTTGTAGTAACATGTTACCCCACTAGACGGCTTGTAGTACCACATTACCCCACTAGAGAGCTTGTAGTAACATGTTACCCCACTAGAGAGCTTGGTACCACATTACCCCACTAGAGAGCTTGTAGTACCATGTTACTCACTCAGAGAGCTTGTAGTAACATGTTACCCCACTAGAGGGCTTGTAGTACACCCATCAGAGAGCTTGTAGTACCATGTTACCCCACCAGAGTAGTACCATGTTACCCCACTAGAGAGCTTGTAGTACCATATTACCCCACTAGAGAGCTTGTGGTACCATGTTACCCACTAGAGAGCTTGTAGTACTCCCACTAGAGAGCTTGTAGTACCATATTACCCCACTAGAGAGCTTGTAGTACCATATTACCCCACTAGAGAGCTTGTAGTACCATGTTACCCCACTAGAGCTTGTAGTACCATGTTACCCCACTAGAGAGCTTGTAGTACCATATTACCCCACTAGAGAGCTTGTAGTACCATGTTACCCCACTAGACGGCTTGTAGTACCATGTTACCCCACTAGAGAGCTTGTAGTACCATATTACCCCACTAGAGGGCTTGTAGTACCATGTTACCCCACTAGAGAGCGTGTAGTACCATATTACCCCACTAGAGAGCTTGTAGTACCATATTACTCCACTAGAGAGCTTGTAGTACCATATTACCCCACTAGAGGGCTTGTAGTACCATATTACTCCACTAGAGAGCTTGTAGTACCATGTTACCCCACTAGAGAGCTTGTAGTACCATATTACCCCACTAGAGAGCTTGTAGTACCATATTACTCCACTAGAGAGCTTGTAGTACCATATTACCCCACTAGAGAGCTGCCTCACTAAATGCGGGGCTGCTTGGTTACTAGTCTAAAATAGGAGGAGCCAGAGCCTTCAGGTATCAAGCTCCTCCTCTTGGATGAACCAGCTCCACCTTCAGTCCTGGAGACAGACACAGTCACCTCATGTAGACTGAAGAAGCACAAACTAGTTTACTATCAGACCTGTAGCACTAACTAGTTTACTATCAGACCTGTAGCACTAACTAGTTTACCATCAGACCTGCAGCACTAACTAGTTTACCATCAGACCTGTAGCACTAACTAGTTTACTATCAGACCTGCAGCACTAACTAGTTTACCATCAGACCTGCAGCACTAACTAGTTTACTATCAGACCTGCAGCACTAACTAGTTTACCATCAGACCTGCAGCACTAACTAGTTTACCATCAGACCTGTAGCACTAACTAGTTTACCATCAGACCTGTAGCACGAACTAGTTTACCATCAGACCTGTAGCACTAACTAGTTTACCATCAGACCTGCAGCACTAACTAGTTTACCATCAGACCTGCAGCACTAACTAGTTTACCATCAGACCTGCAGCACTAACTAGTTTACCATCAGACCTGCAGCACTAACTAGTTTACCATCAGACCTGCAGCACTAACTAGTTGACTATCAGACCTGCAGCACTATCTAGTTGACTATCAGACCTGCAGCACTAACTAGTTTACCATTAGACCTGCAGCACTAACTAGTTGACTATCAGTGATGTGAGAGCTCTATCAGACTTCAGGACCGCCTCAGAAGATATTAAACAACTCTCATACCCAACAATGAGCAATAAACTCGTTGATTACCCAGAATCCTCGACTGTGCTTATCTGTAGAGCTCACCTTGAATGTCATAATGAGATGTGTGAAGTGAAACTCGGCATCCAGGTCCAGCTGTAGAGTGACGTTCTCCAGACCTGAAGACAACAGAGCATTACACAAACAGATAGTCAATAATCTATTGAAGTGATCAGGACTCGGATCAGTATCAATCTACACAGGAGACATGAATTCATGGCCATTGATTTCTTTGAGCAGGCAGAGTAATTGTATTATTATATCGAATCGCATTGGTCAAGCTGATCATCATTTATAAGCACGTCCTCCGTATCTATATACAATATATAGGCGGGACCGGCAAGTCAAAGGTCGTATTGCATGTCCGGTCGGCTGAAGAAAGAAACACAGGAGCGTTGACTCCAGCCCTCCTTAGACGGAGCGGAGCATGAAACACAGCAAAGAGGCTTGGAGTAGACATCACAGCCCGGACCTTTAGGTTCCAGAACCTCCTGAACTCAAAGGAGGAGCTCTTTGTTTTGACCAGCTGAGTAACAATCTGCTGATCTGTAATCCGTTAATCAGGCCGAGGTGGTTTGACTGACTCTGACCTCTGACCTCAGTGTGATCTCACCGTTCTCAGACTGCCACCAGGTCTTCAGTCGGTTGGGAGCGAATGTGGTGACGACGTTCTCGATGCGATGGCCGCTGGTCGGACTGGTCAGCACGTCGTAGGGCGAAGCAGAGTCACACATGAAGCACTTCTTCTCCTCCTGGACCATGACACACAGACATATTACCATATAAGGGACACAGTATATATTCAATGGCAGCATTATTTCCCTATGTTTGCTTTATTTAGAAGTATTTATTCGTTGTTATTCTCTTGTGCTTCAGTAACACACGTGTATTGAGACAGACAGCGAGTGCGAGGCGGACAGAGGGGGAGGAAAGGGTTAATGATGAGGTGAATTCCTCAGATTCCTCTGTGGTCTCGGTCAGTGGAGATAAGAAGAAACCTCTCAACACAGCTTTTCTGCTTGTTTAAAACAAACCGCTGATCTTGGATTCATTTCCTGTTTGAAACTAACTTTATAAATATTGACTTCATTTCTTTTTCGAACCAGAATCAGCTTTATTGGATTTTTGTTGCTCTCAAAATACATATATACACAGACATAGAGAACAAACAAGGACAACAAAGTAGAACAGAGGTATGCATAAACATTTAACTACTGTGTTCAAATATAAACGTATTTACAAAAGTGTATACAGTAGATATGAATATGAATAAAAATACCACTGACAGTGAAATGGAGGTAATGGGGCAGTAGGACTGAGTATGTGTCCATTCGAGTGAACAAGAGGAAGAAGCTGGTGTCTGGTGGTTTTGGGGTAAATAGCTCTGTCGCGCCCACTCAAGGGGAGATGGACATGGCTGTGTTTGGGGTGAGATGCATCTGCAGTGATTTTTCCTGACTGGATGAGTACAAAGTCCTGCAGTCCAGAATGGAGCGCAGGCCTTGATGTTCTCTGCAGACCTGACAGCCTGTTGTGATCTGTTCCGGTCCCGTTTGGTGGAGGATCCAAACCAGACAGTGATGGAAGTGAAGAGAACAGACTGGATGATGCCAAAGTAGAAGTGAGCAGTTCTTAAGGCTTGAGTTTGAACTTCCTGAGCAGGAAGTTCATCCTCTACTGGGCCTTTTTCCAGAAGGTGTCTATATTGGAGGCCCACTTTAGGTCCTGGGAGATTGTGGTTACCAGACAGAGTGGTGTTGAGCCATAAAGTCATCTGTCATCTCCACAGTTTTGGGCTTGTTCAGCTCTAGGTTGTTCTGACCACACCAGAGGACCCGCTGTTCAACCTCCCGTCTGTACGCAGACTCGTCCCCGGTCCTGATGAGGCCGATAACCGTTGTGTCATCTGCGAACTTCAGGAGTTTAACAGACGGGTCCCCTGAGGTGCAGTCGTTGGCGTGGAGGGAGAAGAGCAGTGGGGAGAGCGCACATCCTTGAGGGGCTCTGGTGCCAATGGTCCGGGTGTTGGATGAGGTCTTTCCCAGCCTCACCTGCCTTGTCCTGTCGGTCAGAAAATGTGTGATCCACTGACAGGTGAAGGCCGGCACAGTAAAATGGGAGAGTTTGGGGTGAAGAATTCCCAGGCTTGATGGTGTTGAATACAGAGCTGAAGTCCACAAATAGACCCATTGGGTAGATCCCTAGGGTGTCGAGGAGTTGCAGCACATGGTGCAGTCCCATGTTTACTGCATCATCCACCAACCTGTTTGCCCGGTAGGCAAACTGCAGGGTGTCCAGCAGGGGGCTTGTGATGTCCTTCAGGTGGGTTAACACCAGTCTCTCAAACGGTTTCATGACCACAGACATCAGGGCGACATTAATCTAATCCTCTGATGGAGGATTTTTCGGGGATTGGGATGATCGTGGAGTGTGTTAAATTGTAATAGTTTATTTTGATAACATCTGCAGAGGTCTTATGTTTTAAATTAATACATATAGAAAGATATTATAAAAGACAATATTAAGGAGAATATTGATATTGTTATTAATGTATTATGAAGCATAGGGGTAATGTTTACTCTATGTAAATGTAAATGGCAAGAATGAATGTATATTGCATGAGAGTGACTGTATGTTAGTATTATAGATTGACGAAGCCGGTTGAATTCCGTGAAGTGACTTACAATAACAAGAGACTTTTATTGTGAAGGTGACTTTTAATGCAGTCTTATTGTGAAAATACTTTAGCGACGGGACCGGAAGTGACGTTTCGACCGGTGAGAGAAAACTCCGCGTCTCAGAGAGACCGGCCTCTTTCACAGGTAAGCCCCGACGCAGAAGGCTGTGCTCCCGGGGGAAGCCAGGAGCCGGCAGCCGGGACACGAGGAAGAGCGCCTTGAATGTTTGTTTTACATTTCCTGCGATTAAATGTTGATAACTTAATCCACGCGCGTCCGGAAGCCTGTTTTCCACCATCTGCGAAGTGCCCAGTTTCAGAATACTCAACAAGTGTTTGAAGCAGGAGTGGACTTCACAGAGCTCGAGTGAGCGGTTGAAGATCGGAGGGGGCAGCTGATCAGCACGGACTCTGTGTAGCCTCCTCCTTGGCCTGGTCGGACCGGATCCTGTCCTCCCTTCTGTAGGCCTCCTCATTAGTCTGATTGTACCGGATCCTGTGTCCACTCCTGTAGGCCTCCTCCTAGGTCTGGTTGCACCGGATCCTGTCCTCCCTTCTGTAGGCCTCCTCATTAGTCTGATTGTACCGGATCCTGTGTCCACTCCTGTAGGACTCCTCCTTGGTCTAGTTGTACCGGATCACGTCCCCACTCCTGGAGACCTCCTCTTTAGCCTGGTTGCACCGGATCCTGTCCCCACTTCTGCAGGCCTCCTCCATGACCTGATTTTACCAGATCCTGTCCCCAGTCAGATAGGCCTCCTTATTGGTCTAGTTGTACCGGATCCCGTCCCCACTCCTGTAGACCTCCTCCTTGGTCTGGTTGTACCAGATCCCGTCCCCACTCCTGTAGACCTCCTCCTTGGTCTAGTTGTACCGGATCCCGTCCCCACTTCTGTAGCCCTTCTCCTTGGTCTGGATGTACCACATCCTATGTCCACTCCTGTAGACCTCCTCCTTGGTCTGACAAATCTGCCTGAGTCTTGCAGTACTCATCCGGTATGCAACACTCTAATCACTGCAGACAAAGCAGGCCTGTAGCTCCAGCTCTGCTTCGTTCGTCTTTGTCCTCACAGTCTCGATCACAGGCGTTGCATATTTTAGTTTCTGCTTGTAAATTGGGGGAAGATGAACCAGACACTGATCAAAGAACCTCAAAGCTGCACGGGGTACTGAGCAGTAGGCGTTCAGTGTGTCTTGGTTCCAGCTGCTACATGTAATATGCCGTCTGTATTTGCTGAGGTAAAAGTCACGTAAGAACACTTAGCAGGGAGTGTTTTTTTTGTTGCTCTGTTAGTAATCAGATCAGCCAGATGTTGGAGCTCCTCGCCAACAGGCTTGATGTGGGACGTAAACATGACCAGAATGAATGAAGAGTGCTCCTGCTGTGAATAAAAAGGTTTACAGTCCATGAGAAGGGTTTGAATTGAAGTGAGGGCTGCATGATGTATTCCACACGGTGAGATCTGTACACCAAACCCCCGTGAATGCAGAAGCAGGTTTCAGTGAAACGGGGCGGCCTGCTCAAGTCCATGTTGGCTCTGTTGAGGAGCTGCAGTTCGTCCAGAAAGCAGACGTTCGCCAGTTATGTCTCCGTCCCTCCAACTAAAAGCTCTAAAACTTTTTGGTTCAAGGAAAAAGTTTGACCATTGGATTGACGGATGTTCAAAAGTTCCTGCTGAATATAAGCTAGGGTGACCAGATTTGAGTTTGTGAAAAAGAGGACACTTCGTCGCGGGGGGCGGGGGTGTGGCGGAGGGGTGTAGTGTATAGCATGCCGCACCATGACCATGTGAATGCATACAAATGTCACAAATGAAATGACAAAAATGACACAAATGACTATATGAACATCTATTTATTGAACTCTAACAAAACTGCAAAGTGCAAATGTAAAACAAATCTTTTTTGTGGCATTTAGTCCAGCGCTTCTTTAATGCGTCTTGTCCATATATTGAAGCAATAATGATAACAAATAAAAAAGATGTCATGTGCTGTAAACAATGCAACTAGTGGAGGCGGCAAGGTGCTCAGTGTTGTAGAGCCTTTAGTTATCAAGCTCCTCTTTTATGGAACCAGCTTCCAATTTCAGTCCGGGAGGCAGACACAGTCACCTCGTTTCAGAGTCGACTTAAGACTTTCCTCTTTGACAGAGCTTATAGTTAGGGCTGAATCAGGTTCACCTGGTCCAGCCCCTGGAGACGCTGCTATAGGCTTATAGCTGCCGGGGGACGTTTAGGATGCACTGAGCTCCTCTCTCCTCTCCTCTCTCCTTATGGACGTTGTAGGATGCACTGAGTACCTATCTCCTCTTTTTTCTCTCCTTAGGGATGCATTTTCATCTCTCAATCACACGTTACTAACTCTGCTTTCTCCCCGGAGTCCTTGTGACTTCACGTCTCATGGGGTCATCGGACCCTATGAGACGAAATAGATCCTATCTGCCTGATGGATCATCGAGGTCTGGGTCGTGGAATTCCTGCTACCGACGACGCCACTGTCCTGTTGAGACTCCGCCCACTGTTGAGACTCCGCCCACTCCTCCTCTCTACCGCCATCTGCCTGATGGATCGTGGAGGTCTCCATCGTGGAATATGCCAACTATGAACTATTCATACACTGTCACATTCATTGAATGTATTTTAACTCTAAATCTGTCCTTCTGGTCACATGACATCTATTGTTCTGTCCATCCTGGAGAGGGATCCTCCTCTGTTGCTCTCCTGCAGGTTTCTTCCCTTTTTTTCCCCCTGAAGGGTTATTTGGGAGTTTTTCCTGGTCCGATGTGAGGTTTTGGGGCAGGGATGTCTATGTGTACAGATTGTAAAGCACTCCGAGACAAATTTGTAATTTGTGAAATTGGGCTATACAAATAAACTGAATTGAATTGAATTGTTGCCAGATTGGAGATGGTGAAGTATCGTACCAAAGGCTCAAAATGGTCGTATTTGGAGGATAATTATCGTGTATCTGGCAACCCTGAGATCGGTCGACCAATGACTGTTCTCTCTAAAGTCAGAGCTCGCGCAAGAAGGTGGAACGTAAGGGAGATAACATTTCCCAAACTTGTAAGGGGTAAATACTAGTTTGTGAAAGACCCAGAGAAACACAAATATCCGACGAAGCAAAATCCCGGACGTTTTTGGAATCCCTGCTGGACACATTTTTTAGGTCTCAAAAAGAGGACATGTCCGGGGAAAAGAGGACGTCTGGTCAGCATAATATAAGCAGAGAAGGACAGCTGGAGGCCAAAAATTCGACAACAGAGCCTAGTACAGCGGCGGCATTTATTATATCTAATAGACTGCGTGAGACGTGCAGTGAGTCCCTCACTAAAGTTATTATTCACATGCAGACTTTGTAGGAGTAAAGCTATTAAGTTATGTTTGACTGATATTCGACGAATGTTTTATTTTTTATTGGTGTTTTATTAAGATAATAATGTCACAGCCACAAGACAGAAAGCTATGTTTCTCCTGCTGTCGAGCTCGGACTTCAGTCTGAAGTGGAATCAGCTTCACAGATGAAACCAGTGAGCAGGAAGCTTTGTCGTCAATGTTCGAGTCAAACGGAATAAAAACAGATTCCATCGACAGTCACGGCTTCACACTGAGCACGCTCAGTTTACTTCTTCAGTTGGAAGTGTGCTCTCCACAGAAACATCTGGACAAACATCCGTCTGCTTCAGAGCTCAGTGTTTCCTTCTAGGGAGCTAATTTACCCAGGAAACACTGCAGACTGTAACACACACACTTTAACTAAACACACTGACCATCCAATCAAGGTTCAGAAACAAAAACACTGTTGGGGTTAGTCACTGTGTGTGTGTGCTGAAGTGTTTATTCAGAGATTCTAAAAAGAATAACATTTCTCTCTAAATGATCAGCCAGTCTGAGTTATATGTTTGAAAGTCTCCAATGATGTGTTGTTGTTTACCTGCATGTCATGTTGTTAGTGTGTTGTTTACCAGGGCCATATTTGTCGTACCTAGCTATTGTAGTTCGCGGGATAATTTTGAGGATAGATTACACAAGTCAGGCTTTTTGGTAGAGATGCACCGATCAGGTTTTTTGTGCCGATCACCGATCACTGAAATCAATATCTGCGATCACCGATAATACCGATCACCGATCACGGTGTCGATTGAAGCATTCTATTTATTGTGTAGCATTATTGCTATGTGGACTATGAGGAAATACATATATAAAGCACCTCAAACATTAAAGAAATTACAGATTTCTTTAAACATTTAGGACTTTTACTTTGAAAAATGTCCTAATTGATACATACAAATTGTTTGATTGCTATTCTGGGGGATTTCAGATATGTATGGAACACATCTGCATCATTCATTTCCTGGAACTCTTGGGGAAATCTATATACAGAACTTTTTTTAACATACAAAAGTCTGACTTATTTTTATAAACTCTTCCTTGGTGCAGTAACAATGTTTTAATGTTAGCATAATTTAAGCTAAATCTCAGAAACAATCTCTAAAGATACAAAATCAGTTCATTGTTTACTTTTATATGCTAGTGTATGATTTGTCGACATCTTATTTTGAAAAGCGGATGTTGTTTTACGTGGTTCTTTCCGCTAACGTTATCAAAACCCTCTTTGCTCCCGATGGAATGTGTTTAGCGTGAGCATCTCTAGGGGCAGACATGTGAGAGTCGGCTGAGTCGACCCAGAGATTCAACTCGGGGGACGGGGACGCCGCTCGGTGGTGAGGATCCCCTCTGACCTCTGCGGCCCTCGCCGGGCGCATTTTCTCCGTTGCGATGCGCCGCCATTGAAACGTCTCTGATAGTTTTTCTCGCAGATGTTACGTCATCTGATCGGCCGTTTTGAGAACGCCAATCAAAACCGATAATGGGAATATCGGCCGATATGGATCGGCGCCGATCAGATCGATGCATCCCTACTTTTTGGTTCCAGAAGCAAGTTTGGAAAAATGCTGCTCCAGCGCAAGCTCATTCAGTCTAGCTGGATAATAGGGCCACGCCCCCTGGATAATATGGCCACGCCCCGAGAAGGAAATGGAACTCACTTCCTCATTGATTCGTTCATTCGTTGTGTTGTTAATGTGTTGTTTACCTGCTTGTTGTGTTGTTAATGTGTTGTTTACCTGCTTGTTGTGTTGTTAATGTGTTGTTTACCTGCTTGTTGTGTTGTTAATGTGTTGTTTACCTGCATGTCGGGTTGTTCATGTGTTATTTACCTGCTTGTTGTGTTAATGTGTTGTTTACCTGCTTGTTGTGTTGTTAATGTGTTATTTACCTGCTTGTTGTGTTGTTAATGTGTTGTTTACCTGCTTGCTGTGTTGTTAATGTGTTGTTTACCTGCATGTCGGGTTGTTAATGTGTTGTTTACCTGCTTGTTGTGTTGTTAATGTGTTGTTTACCTGCATGTCGGGTTGTTCATGTGTTATTTACCTGCTTGTTGTGTTAATGTGTTGTTTACCTGCTTGTTGTGTTGTTAATGTGTTATTTACCTGCTTGTTGTGTTGTTTACCTGCTTGTTGTGTTGTTAATGCGTTGTTTACCTGCATGTCATGTTGTTAATGTGTTATTTACCTGCTTGTTGTGTTGTTAATGAGTTGTTTACCTTCTTATTGTGTTGTTAATGTGTTGTTTACCTGCATGTCGGGTTGTTAATGTGTTGTTTACCTGCTTGTTGTGTTGTTAATGTGTTGTTTACCTGCTTGTTGTGTTGTTAATGTGTTGTTTACCTGCATGTCGGGTTGTTAATTTGTTATTTACCTGATTGTTGTGTTGTTAATGTGTTGTTTACCTGCTTGTTGTGTTGTTAATGTGTTGTTTACCTGCATGTCGGGTTGTTAATGTGTTATTTACCTGCTTGTTGTGTTGTTAATGTGTTATTTACCTGCTTGTTGTGTTGTTAATGTGTTGTTTACCTGCATGTCGGGTTGTTAATATCTTATTTACCTGCTTGTTGTGTTGTTAATGTGTTGTTTACCTGCTTGTTGTGTTGTTAATGTGTTGTTTACCTGCATGTCGGGTTGTTAATGTGTTGTTTACCTGCATGTCGGGTTGTTAATGTGTTATTTACCTGCTTGTTGTGTTGTTAATGTGTCGTTTACCTGCTTGTTGTTAATGTGTTGTTTACCTGCTTGTTGTGTTGTTAATGTGTTGTTTACCTGCTTGTTGTGTTGTTGTTTACCTGCATGTGGGTTGTTGTTTACCTGCAAGCTGTGTTGTTGTTTACCTGCAGGTGGCTGACGATGCAGAACGGTTCGGGGCGGTTCCTTCCACAGGTGGAAGTGGATGACAGTTGGTGGGCTCGGCCAATTAGAAGGTCTCCTGTTGCCGGGTAACAGCTGCCCTCTGTGCACACGTCACTGAACTCCGGAAGGCTGACATCATCCTGAGCCCATCTCCCCGAGGCCCCCCCATCCTGAGCGGAGGTGAACGCCTGCAGGACTGAGAGCAGAGGTTCTGGTGAACGTGGTCCATGTGGCACAGGTGGTCTGCGTGGTTCAGGTGGTTCATGTCATAAACCACCAGAACCACCTAAACTACCAGAACAACTTAAACATCAGGAACCACCTGAACCACGCAGCCCACCTCGTGGTTCATGTGGTTCAGGAGTGTTTATTTAGTAGACCTCGACCAGAACACGTCTACCAGAACACGTCTACCAGAACAATTCTACCAGAACAATTCTACCAGAACACGTCTACCAGAACACGTCTACCAGAACATGTCTACCGGAACAATTCTACCAGAACACGTCTACCGGAACAATTCTACCAGAACAATTCTACCAGAACACGTCTACCGGAACAATTCTACCAGAACACGTCTACCAGAACACGTCTACCAGAACAATTCTACCAGAACACGTCAACCAGAACACGTATACCAGAACACATCTACCAGAACACGTCTACTGGAACACGTCTACCGGAACACGTCTACAAGAACAATTCGACCAGAACACATCTACCAGAACAATTCTACCAGAACACGTCTACCAGAACAGAACACGTCTACCAGAACAATTCTACCAGAACACATCTACCAGAACAATTCTACCAGAACACGTCTCCCGGAACAATTCTACCAGAACACGTCTACCAGAACACGTCTACCGGAACAATTAGACCAGAACACGTCTACCAGAACACGTCTACCGGAACAATTCTACCAGAACACGTCTACCAGAACAATTCTACCAGAACACATCTACCGGAACAATTCTACCAGAACACGT